>NC_081346.1:18497660-18515270 GCF_029784015.1 Lycium ferocissimum | reverse complement strand
CTATTATAATGGAAAAGTAGCTTGGTCCCAAAGTCACCAACCCTAAATTTTCTCCTAAAGATAGACATCAACAATAATAAATAATATTTATAACAGATTTGAGATTTTGCTAACTTAGTTTTGAGTTGTCCAAGCACCTTGTTAAATGAGGTGAATTTAAAATTTATGTACTAATTGTATAACGATTTTTTATGTTATCATGTCACTTATAAGATAATTACAGAAAGTTAAATTCAAATTACGCCTATATATTACTTAAACTCATTATTTAAACTTAGGGTTGAGCATAGTTTGCACAAAATTGAAATCCTAATATTTTGAATTTCAAATTTGAATTTTCGGATTACGGATTGGATTCTGGATTTTACTTTTAAAAAAATTAGATTTTGGAATGGATTTTGCATTTGGGACTTCGGATTTCCGAATACTCGAATTCTTATGCCTTATATTTTTATTTTTATTTTTATTTTAGTATCTGGCATTTTATTCATCTTCTTATGAAATATATTTATTCGTCACGATTACGCATATGCACATATACCTAATAATAAGTTTAATACCCTATTAATTTTGTCAATATACCTTAATAGGCTAATGAATAGTGCAAATTGAGGTGCATCTGACCTTATTTTTATTTTTTTTTAATCATCAAAGTTCTTTAAGGGAGTAACAGGAAACTCGCAAAGTTCAAGTGTCTCTTTGAAAAAAAAGTCCTGCTTCAAGGATAATTAAGTATTCTCTCTATTAATATATGTTTAAATCGCATAGAGTTCATAATGATTGGGTAGCTGTTGACTTGCATATGAACTATTAATAGTATGGTCTATCTAGACATGATTTTTTATTTTTTTTTAAGTTTAAGAATATCCTTGGTAATGATTTTTTTCCTTGAATGAACATTTACTTGGATGATGGTGATGACAATGATTTTTCTTTTTTTGGGTAATCAATGGAACCATTTTATTACCAAGAGCAATGAAGCGCAGAAAAAAAAACTAATACTTGGACAGAGTCCCAAGTTATCAGTGACAGCAACAACAAACAACATTTCCTCTCTCGACACTATCTTAAGGATAGAAATTTAACTGACTAAGTCTAGCAGCTAGTTTCGGTTTCAACCATCCTCTACACATAGTCTCCTGTACTATTAATCTAATCAGCACCTCCAGTCTCCTTTGTTTCTGTCAGAATAAACGATGATTTCTCTCTTGCCAGATGAAATATATAGTCCCAGCCAGAACAATTCTGAACATTTCATCTTTTGCGCCCTTGCCATTAGCATAGCATGTTATCCACAACTTTTCCTCAGTCTATGGTAAGACATTCCTATGATATCCTTGCCATTCCAGTAGCTTACTCCAAACAACTTTTGAGTACGGACATTGGAAAAATAAATGGTCCACAGTCTCATCAGCTACTTCACATAATGGGCAGGTCATATGATCAATCATCCCCCAAGTATGAAGCCTATCTCTTGTGTATAGTTTTCCCTGTATTGCAATGTAAAGTATAAAGATCCATTTTGGTGCTCCGTGATTATTGCATATGATTCTCCTCCATTCCACTTTCTGCATAGTGCCTTGCAGCCTAACATAGGTTTTCCTGATTGAGAATTCCTCCATTTGAAGCAGCTATGTATAGGCTATTCCAGTATCCTCCAATGTCTTCTTTGCCTTAAATTTTTTTTTCATTAACCATGAAGCTTGTTTGGGTTGAGTGTTCCAGATATGCTGCTCCTTTATGTAATAGCTGTGAACCCACCTAACCCACAGTTTGTCCTTCTTATGACAGAGATTCCATAGTAATTTGCATATAGCTGCCTTGTTCCAGGTTTCCAATTGGATGAGTTTCAGCCCACCTGCTGCTTTTGGTAAGCGTAGGGTATCTCAGGCAACCATTGCCTTTTTTGAGCCATCCTGAGACCCAGTCCAAAGAAACCTTCTACATAAGCCTTCAATTTGCTCTATGATCTTCTTTGGTAGAAGAAAGACTTGTGACCAATATATTTGGATAGAGTAGAGTACAGCCTTAATGAGTTGTAATCTTCCTTCATAAGATAAGAATTTTATGGTCCAAGATGTAATTCTACCCGCTATTTTATCCAATAGGGATTGACCTTTGTATTATAGAGATTCTTTTGGAGCTCAAAGGTATCCCTAAATATCTAAATAGGAGTGTGCCTTTAGAGAAGCCTAATTTTTGTAATATACTCTGCTAGATATCATCAGGAACTCCACCAAAATAGATTGAACTCTTGCCCACATTAGCAACCAAACCTGAAGCCTTGGAGAACAGTTGAAAGCAGTCAAAGAGTTTCAGGACTGATTTGACATCACCCCTACTAAACATTAATAAGTCATCAACAAAGCCCAATTGTATCAAGTTTAGCTTGGCACAATTCGGATGGAATTTGAATTCAGGATCTTTGCCTAGCTTCTTAAGCATCCGACTAAAATATTCCATAGCCAGAATGAAGAGATAGGGAGATAGTGGATCCCCTTGTCTCAATCCTTTCTTGGCTGGGAAAGCTTTCATCAATTCTCCATTTATAGCAATAGAATAGGATACAGTTGTTAAACATTCCATAATCCAAGCTATGAATATGTCAGGAAAGTTAAGAGCTTGTAGAACCTGTCTCATGAATTCCCATTGTACAGAATCGTATGCTTTCTGCATGTCCACCTTGAGCATGCATCTTGGGGACAGGTTTTTCCTTCCATAGCCTTTGATCAACTCATGACTTAGTATAATATTATCTTGGATTAATCTACCTGGAACAAAAGCGGCTTGGCTGCTATCTACTAGTTGGGGCATGATAACTTGGAGTCTAGTTGTAATTATCCTGGAAATGATCTTGTAAATTACAGTGCAGCAGGAGATAGGTCGGAATTCTCTCACCTTTGGTTGGATTTTTTACTTTGGGGATAAGTGTGACACAAGCACAGTTCATAGGACTGTATAGCTTCTGAGTGATGAAAAAATCCTTTACTACAGCAGTAATATCATTTCCGAGAATCGGCCATGCATTCTTAAAAAAAAAGTGAGTTGAAACCATCATGCCTAGGGGCTTTACTCTTATCTGTGCCCCTGAGAGCCTGCACTACCTCTTCATCAATCACAGTTGGAATAAGTTCCAACTGCTGAGTTCTAGTCAGTAAGGATCCCTCTTCCATAATATCAGGTTGGATAGCTGGAATATTCACTGCAGCAGTGCCTAGTAGTCCTTGATAGAACCTTAAAGTTTCGGCTTCCACTTCCTTAGCAGTTGTCAAGGTTGCACCATCAATAGTGGTCAATGCTCTAATTTTATTCTGAACTTCTCTATTTTTCAGGCTAGCATAGAAGTAAGAAGTATTAGAGTCTCCTAGCTTAAGCCAGCGAACTCTAGATTTTTGCTTTATTGCACTCTCCTCAATCATGGTCCATTTTTCTATTTGTTTTCTCAATGCCTTCTCAGAGTCAAGTAAATGTGTGTTGTGTCCATCATACATCTGTTGTTGCACCTCAATGAGTTGGTCTCTCACAGTAGCCACCTTTGATTTGAGACTAGTGAATTCAGTTTGGTTAAGTTTCTTGAGTTCTCTCTTCACTTGCTTCAACTTTTCCTACACTACATACATCTTGGATCCCGAGCATTGATATCTCCAACCTTCATTCACCATCAGTGCAAAATCTTTATACTCGGCTAACCAATTAAAGAATTTTAATGGTCTAGCAGGTTTTGGTGGATGTCCCTGTAGTTCCAAGCATAATGGAGAGTGGTCAGAAAACAGAGGTTCTAAGGCAATAGCATGTAGGAAAGGCATATTCAACATCCACTCGGCATTAACCAGCACTCTGTCAATTTTGCTAAAGATTGTCCCATTGCTCCAAGTATAATTTCTACCACCAGTGGTCAATTCAGTGAGGTTTGTGTCTAACATAAGATTTCTGAAGTCTCTCACTTCAGCATCATGTACATTGTTCCCCAATATTCTGTCAGCGACATCCACAATTGCATTGAAGTCTCCCATGACAATCCAAGGCCCTTGTATATCATTTGAAATCCTCTTCAACTCCCTCCACAAGGGTTTCCTATCGTCAATTGTGTGAAGACCATAGGTAGTTGTGAACTTGAATTCAATTTGCATATCCTTTACATATATATTTCCATGTATTAGTTGAGGATGTAATACTTCCATCCTGAAGGCAATGAAGGACGGGTCCCACATCAACCAAATCCTTCCCCTACCAGTTGCATCATAATTTGAACACTACTCCCAACTCCTAGCTAGTGTTTTAACTATAGGTTTTGCCAGGTGTTGTTTCACCCTATGTTCTATAATATCTATAACTACTACTTTATTATTTCTAAGAAACTTTATCAGCTCCTTATGTTTATAGGCTTGATTCAAGCCTCTCACATTCCATGTTACTATATTCATTTGGGATGGGTAGGTATTACCAGCCCCTCTCCGCACCCCTTCTGATCCCTTTGACTATTTTCAATATTGCCTGAGCTTGTTCCGGGATATCTATTATTGGAGTGAACTCGTTAGTAGTTGATATTTCAGCTGTCTGTATTGGTTGGGCACCTTTTGCCCCAGGCTTCTTCCTTGCTTTATTCCCTTCCTTAGTTTTACCTTGCTCTTTGTTTGCTACACTAAGAGGACCTTGGTTTGGAATCACATCTTGCTTCTGCCCTTGAATGTCCTGTGAATTCATAGCTGGCTGTTCATGTACCACTATTGTCCCTTTAGAGTGCCATTCCTTCTTGTATTCCATTTGCCTCTTTGCTTTAGATTGATTAGCAGCTTGCTTCACTTCTACTTTTTGTTCAGCGGGTTTCTGTTCAATTGGTTTCGGTATTGTTCTCTTACAATCATGTCCTAGTTGGCGACATACACTGCAATAAATGGGCTTCCAATCGTATAAAACCACTTGGTTAAAAACTCGACCAGTTGGGTCAATAACCTTCACAACTTCAAGCAGTTTCCTGGTTATATCCATCTCAATAAGGATTCGTGCATAAGAGATTCTTTCCACCGATGTTGTGCATTCGTCAGCATACAATGGTTTCCCCAAGGATTTTCCTTCCCAGCAACTCAATGGTAGGTTGGGTAGTTTTACCCAGAGTGGGATAGTTTGCAATACTTCCATAGAAAAGTCAAAAGTGGGAGTCCAAGGTTTAACAATCAGTGGTCGGTTGTTCAACATATGCGGTCCAGAGTATAGAATTTCATTACGGTGATTCATGCTATCAAATTTGACGAGGAAGTACCCATTGTTGTGATAGAAGACCTTGGGTTTTACAATAGTGGTCCACTGTCTCGCTAGAAATCCTTCAATTGCCCCCAATAGAGGGGGAATCTCCCACCATATACAAGATTAGAGAGTGTTTCCATCGTTCCCCTTCCTTTTCAATTTTTTCCTGTTGCAATTCCATGATTTTCTCCCCATTTTGAATCGTAGGTGAAATATAGTTTAGTGTCATACCTCGTGCTGCAAACCGGTTATTAGAAAATTGTGAGGTCCATGGCTTCTCCGTTAGTTGAGCACTTTCCAGCTTATCAGGATTGGGGGTTCTCGCCTTTGTCACAATTAGGCTCTATTGAGGTCCCGCAGCTGGTGAGGGGGGTCTCGTTTGTACCGGGCTTTTCCCTCGAGGGCCCATCGGAGTCACCATCAACACTGTCTCAGGATGAATTTCCTTCAGCTGATCCTCAAATCCCTGATTGTGTACCCCCAATTGTGGCGGCGTCAATGGTATCACCTTGCTACCAGGAGTTGGTCCTTGTGAAGGCACACTCTGCTCTGTGGTAACTTGGTATGCTCCATGACAGCAGTGGTATTCAAGGGTGGAGTATGAGTTCCATTCTTCGAAGGTAGTGTCGACCATGTCTCTTCGGAATCAGAAATACTAGAGTTTTGTGTTCCTCATTTGCCTTTCCCTCTGCCCACAACCGTCGAGGCTATCTGTGTCATGGTTTTTGTCTTCTTCGACCTTCCCCTCGCCATTCGGCGAGTGGCGCAGGCTAAGATTCACCCTAACGTGCTCTAGGCTATCGTACGCCGAGAGAGAAGAGACAAGATGCATAAATTGACAATGAAAAATTATTAAGGCAATTTTGACATGAATACTTTTTTAGAATGTTCATTTTTAAAAGAAGAGGAAACCCAACCTATAGGTTTAAAACCAAACATTCAAAATAAAATAGACTAATTTTAAACCGAACTTGAGAAAATCGATCCAATCCGAACTTATTTGAGTTTAATTTAGATTTTAATTTCTTGAATCTGAAGCAAAATCTTCATTTCCAATCCGAACAATCCTATGGTCCACCCTTGCTTAAACCCTATCATCAACGACAGACACCCTATTCACATAAATAGAAGAGACATTAGTTCGGTAATCACAGTCAAACCTCTCTGTAATGACAACGTTTGTCCGAAAATTTCATGGCTGCTAAAGTGAGGTGCTGCTATGTATATATACTGGCATTTGATGTTTAGATTTCATTTAACTGTTAAGAACAAAAGTACGATTTTTTTTTTTTACTTTTTATGCTAGTATAAACGAAACCAAAAATACTTGTTAATTTTAAAATCCCAATTGATTTTCATAGTTCATTAATTAAATTGAAAGACTAATAAATTACTAAGAAATCCATATCTAGTTATACCATACTGACAAAGAATTAAAATCTAAGGAACATATGCATTTAAAATTTCAAGTTAGATGTAAATTCTAAAATTGTAGATTATTTCATAAATTCCAGTCTCTTGGTAATAATATAACGTTTGAACTGACGAAGATTTTGTTCAAACTTTCAGCAAAAAGGAATTCAATAGCTTTCCCTTGAAGGTGTCTCTAAGAGCTTCATAGTATAATTGAAGATTTTTAGATATTCGTACTTGAAATTTACTATGTACATGACATTAATGATGATTATCATAAGTATTTTAATATTTTATTTTATAGATAATATATTTCTTACAAAATATTATTACATAATATTTGAGTGTGGCTGTTATAGAGAGGTAATTTTACAAAGAGTGTACCGCTATAACGAATGTCATGGCTGTCATAGATAGAATGCTGTTATAGAGAAGCAAAATATGACATAAAAAATCGATTCCGGAGAAAATCAGGCCGTTATTGTAAAATGCTTTATAACTAATGGCAATTATAGAGAGGTTTGACTGTAATTACTTCACAAATTTTCTTCTCCCAACTTCTTTCAGGAGCACTCCTTTTCCTTGAGACAGCCTCTTATCTCACGTCATGAACTTTCAATCAATGAATTCGTCCTCACATGCTATTGTCACGATGCCGAACCCTTACTTGTTACTAATAAGCAAGATCTGTGTAAATATAGTAACCCTATATTATGTATCTATATTTATAAGAGATATGATATTCTAGGAGATATTATAGGGATATGCTATATTCTGAGAATATTCTTAGGAGCGATTTTAGGAGTAGGAGATTAAACTCATGTATATAAATTCTTTAGATTAAACTCATGTATATAAATTCTTTCTTTTCTGAGAATGAGAAGGCAAGGCAGATCCTTCAAACCTAATATCTGTTGTATCATGGTATCAGAGTCGGGTTCCTTTTTTTTTTATTTTTAAAAAGGCCTTCGATCCAAAATCCAAAATAGCCATGGCAGGGGATGAAGGATCACTAAGGAATGAACCAACCAAAAGGAAAATCTCACCTTACGATTTGACTTCAAATGACAACCCAGGAAACTTGATCACGCAAGTACAATTGCGAGGAGAAAATTATGAAGAATGGGCTCGTACAATACTTACATCATTGCCTGCTCGGAGGAAATGGGGATTTGTTGTTGGAACCATTACATAACCAGAAGAAGGATCTTCTGAGTTGGAGGACTGGTGGACAGTTCAGCCCATGCTAGTGTCATGTATCCGAAATTCTATCAAACCAACTTTGCGTTCAACCATATCATATATGGAGACTGCAAAAGATCTCTGGACATAAATTAAAGGGTGGTTTTCTGTTGCTAATGGGCCTTGAATTCAACAGTTGAAATTTGATTTGGCAGAATGTAAGCAGCGGGGTATGATAATTATAGCATACTATGTGTTATATCCGGTATTTCGTACGTTGGGACAATTCGGATTAACTGTGATAAGTTAGAGACAAGACCATTCCGGGATATGAAGTCGGGACTTTTGACCTTCGGTTTTGTTTTAAAACCTAATGTGTTCATGAATTTGTTGGCATGGAACAATTTAGAAAATTTGGGACCAAAAGTGATATAATTGGAACTTGCAAATCATGCAAAATTTGGCCATTGGCCGTGTGGTATATGGAAATGGCCCACACAAATTGTGTTCAATTTTTATTGCTCCAACACATGGTGTGGGCCAAGTACACTTGGGAACTTCATATAATGGCACAAAGATGACTTCTAAGTCATTCATCTCATTCCCAACACTTAGAAAAAAAAAGACCAAGAAGTTGAAGAAAAAAAAGGGCTCTCGGCCAAGAGCTAGGGAAAACTAACTTCCATACAAGCCATCCCAAAATTATTTCCTTGCTACAAATCCACTAAGTTGAGGTCCCTAAGTAGCGTGGAAGTGTTATTCGGGTCATCCAACCGTCCGTTGTGTAGATCGCAAACCCTAGGCAAATTGTGGAGTTGAAGAAGAAAGGTAAGAATTGATTATGTTTTATGTGTTATAAAGGTTGTATGCATGTTGTAGTATGTTAAAATGGATGAAAATCATGAAATATGGCATGTTGGAAGTGAGTTGTGTGTATGGTGTGTTGGCCGTGTGAGGTGTGTATATGTTGTGTTGTGTTTAAGTGATGAATTAAGTTCTATGTAGTATGTTAATTGTTGTAGTGTTAAGAAATGAGTGAGAATTACCAATATGTGCATGTTGGTGTGTTGGCCGAAAATGGGTCATGTTATATGATAAAGAACGCATTAATGTCGCTTAGTGTTTTAGTGGTTGTCGTAATGAATTCTATGTTGGAAATGAGCTTTTAATGACTCAAGATTGATGTTGCAAATGTATGGGCTGAATTGAAGGTTATTATGCGTTTGATGTAATTTGTGTATTCATGATAATGATATCGTTATAGTATGGATTATTGATGCAAATCATGATTCGGAAGTTAGAAATGGATTATAGTTGTGTTCTCGGGTTGGAGACAGTTTTCGGGTAAATTGGAGTAATTGTTGGATTGTTGGAAATATTGTATGAATTGTTTAGGATGTTCTTGAATGTTGTTGGTATGGGTTCGGGTTAGTATTTGAAGGTATAAGCGTTGATGTTGGCTTGAACGTAAGTCGTTGAATCGAATATGTTGAAAGTTGCCGAATGAGGTAAAAGAGAGTTATTAATGCTATATTGCCTTTCGTATTGCTTATTGATGTTGCTAGGTTGGTTGTTGTTGTTGATTTTGGCCGAGTTAAATTCTCGGGGTGGCCTATTTACAGGGGAAATGCTGCCCAAATTTCTGTAGAATTAAGGGCTAAATTGGAATTAAATACCTAAATGCCTATAGCTAATGTTTGGCATATTATGACTTGTCATGTAGACTTTGGGCAGCCCGAGACATAAGTTTGAGTTGGACTAGCTTGAGTTGGATTAGCGTTGAAAGCGATCGAGGTATGTAAAGCGCAACCCTTCTTTCTTTTGGCATGCCTTAGCCGTAAATAGGCTATGATACGAGTCTCGAGGGAATTCTACTCCCGCGATCCGACCATGTCTGTGATTATTATTTGTTTCTTGATCTTCGTATGCATGATATGATGAAATATTGGCTCCTATGTCTTTTGTATGACTAAGTTTCAAAGTTGCATAAAAGTTGGTTTTTAAAAGAGTTTTGTTCCTAAATAATTCCGAAAACTATGAAAGTTCGTAACTTTCATAGACAGAACCGGATCGCTTCGATATGCTCAAAAATGATTCCATGATGTATGAGGACTATGTTTTCCATAGGCGGGCCCAGCTCGGTCGACACCCGTTCGTGGGTCCCGCGACCCTCCTTTATGTACTTCTGACGACTTTTGAGAGGATATGATATGACTACTATCCCGATTTCAAGTACGCTCAGTTTACTTACTTTTAAGTTGTGATAATGATCTTATGCACATAAATTTTGGTACGTAACTATGATTTCGGAAGATCGATTTGGTATGTCCCCGAGTGATATTCGGAAGAAAAATCTGATTTGACTATTGTTTTGGCTTATAAAAGACGGTTCGTTTTGATTGATCCATTGAGTCTTTAAAAATGTTTTTAAACCGTTTTTGGTTACTTACGATTCCGTTCCTGCATTCTGTGGTTACTTTTTTGCCAAGTCTCGGGCCGGTTATGTTATTGTGTGCACTATGCTATATTCTGAAGTATGATGGGTCCAGTTCGCCGCGCCCCTTTTGGCCAGAACCGTATATATATTATCTTTGTTATGATGTGTCGACGCCGAGCTCCCTTTCGGTCGGGTCGTGTATGTATGCTACGTTATATGTTATATGTATGGATTCTGGAATATGTGATTTGTTGGAATCAGAGCCGGTGGTGGGGCAAACCCAATGGTGGGGCAAACCCAGCGATGAGGCAAAATTCCACACTGGTTTAGGCCAATCCCACATTGGTTTAGGCCAATCCCACATCGGTTAATGGCATCTCATATGATCGATCATGATGTTACGATGCGCTACGGTATGTTTATGGTTATTATATTGATTATGGATCGGGCCGTACGTTCCTCGGCATTTGGTTAATGTCAGTTTATATGATATGTTTTATTTTTCCGTATATGTGAGACAGAAATGTTTTTCGAAATAAAGCTAAGCATTTTGGGCATTCTGATGGTTATATTTGTCTCCTGTTCTGCCTATGTATGATATGTATTTCGGATAAGCACTTTGGTATTTGGGTTGTTATGCTCACGTTCTGTATACCTTACTTCGATTATGACTTCGTCCCGGTACTTCGCTTTGCATACTCGGACATATTCCGTATTCGATCTTGACCCTTTTTCTTCGGGTCGTTTTCATGCCCGCGGTACGGACACACGGTTCGGTGATCCACCGTTTAGACACCCTCTTCGTCGTTTGGAGTGCTCCTCTTATTCGGAGCCGCATTTTGGTATATATATTCATTCGCGCATTTGTATATATTTATTCGGGGTACGGCGGCCGTCCTGTCCGTCATATGATTCGTTGTTGTTTGGGGTACGTAGACATAGATGTGGGTTATGTACGATTTTGTTCGGATGCGACGTGTGAGTTGTGTTTGGGCGGCCCATTGCGCGGTACTTTGTCGACTGCGTGTGTATATGCTTTGACATGTTATGTATATTATGACAGCCTTACCGGCTTCTGTACAGTTTATGTGTTTGTATGCGTCCATTTGGAGCCACGTTTGATATTTATAGATATATAAGCCATCCGTATATGATTACGTTTTGATAAGTGTGTTTGGGTGCCCAGCTCGGGCACTAGTCACGACCTACGGGGTTGGGTCGTGACACTATGGAAGGATGAAGGCAATACGGGATGGACTAGCAAATTACGAGCAAATTCCTATGTGTACATGTGAAGGATGCAAGTGGAACGTGGGATCACAGTTAGAAAAGCGACGAGAGGAAGAAAAAGTGCATCAGTCCCTTATGGGATTGGATGACATGCTCTACAGGACTGTGAGGTCCAACATGCTCGCTGCAGACCCGTTGCCAACTCTAAACAGAATCTACTCTGTTTTAATCCGGTAGGAGAGGATGAATACCATCTCTCGTGCAAAGAAAGAACGAGATAAGGTCATTGGGCTTGTTGTTCAACCAAATATTAGGACAAGGGGACGTGGAGAGGTGAAGGACAAATCAATGACTTGTACCCACTGCAACCGTTCAGGACATGAGACAGATTTTTGCTTTTAGCTTATCGGCTATCCGGACTGGCGGGGTGATTGTCCTTGAGCTGAAGTTCGGACTAGTGGAAAGGGTAAGGGGCTACCACAACAGGAAGGAACTGGAACAAGCACTGGTCGCGGTCGAGGTAGAGCATTACATGCTAATGCTACTCAAACCGCTACAGGAGGTCTTTGGAGGATTGAGAATGCCTGGCATAATAACTGACATGGCCAGTGTTGGCTTGAGCAATGAACAATGGCTGGCTTAATGTGATATTGTGAACAACCACAAAACTAGTACGAGTGAGAGGATGACAGGAAAACATGACAAAATCTTATGGATAATTGACACAGGGACATCAAACCATATGACCGCAAACTTGGAATGCATGACGGACTTGCGTGAAGTGGCTGGATGTCCTGTGGGACTTCTAGATGGACAACATATAGTTGCTACAAAAGAGGGATCTGTAAAACTTAACGAGAACCTGAAGCTTGAAAATGTTCTCTTTGTGCCTCGTTTAAAATGCAATTTAATTTCTGTATCGCAATTGATAGATGAAGTCGATTTTATTGTTCAATTCAAAAAAATTGTGTGTTATGCAGGGCCGCACTTCGAGGATGATGATTGGTGCGAGTGCATGAAGGGATGGACTCTATTATTTCCGATGGGTACCACAAGCAATGGCATTAAAGACCAACGGGACATACACACTTGATCTACGGCACAAGCGTCTAGGACATCCTTCTTTAAGGGCTACCAAGTTAGTTTCCAATATTGTTCCCAATAAAGATAGTGAAATTATGAATAAATCTTGCGATGTTTGTCAACGAGCTAAGCAGACTGGAGATAGATTTCCTTTAAGTGAAAATAAAGCTTGTGACAAATTTGAACTCATTCATTGTGATTTATGGGGTCCATATAGAACTCTATCTTCATGTGATGCTTCGTATTTTCTAACAATTGTCGATAACTATTCCCGTGCGGTATGGATATTTTTGTTAATTGATAAAAAGGAGGTGTCATGCATGATGTTAAATTTTCTTGCCATGGTGGAAAGACAGTATAATAAACAAGTTAGAATTGTTCGAAGTGATAATGGGACGGAATTCACTTACATGAAATAATATTTTCTTGAACAGGGAATTGTTTTTCAAATTCTTATACTGGAACCCCGCAACAAAATGGTTGGGTGAAGAGAAAACATAGACATATCCTGAATATAGCAGGAAAACACTACATTTTCAGGGACATCTTCCAATTAAATTTTGGGAGAATGTGTGTTGGCTGCAGGTTACTTGATTAATATCCTTCCTCAATTTTAAATGGAAAAACTCCATATGAGATTTTAAATGGAGAACCTCCTTCTTAGGAGCGCTTGAAAGTATTTGGTTCACGGTTATGCTCATAACTAGGGAAGAAAAGGAGATAAATTTTCGAGTAGGAGCCGTAGATGCATTTTTGTTGGGTACCCATACTGGAAAAAGGGTTGGAAACTATATGATCTTGAAACAAAAGAATATTTTGTTTCCAGAGACGTTGTATTTTGTGAGAATGAATTTCTATTTTTCCAACAAGTTCCCAGTTCTTATGAGAATATTGAGAAAGTTGTTGTTGATAATGGATCTGTTGATGATGATTTTGAGGGAGATATTATAATTGAGCATAGAGAGCATGAAAATAAAAGCACAAGCGTGGTAGTGCATGCTGATGGAGAACACCAATCAGTGATGCAAATTCAAGATTCTCAAGTTATTGATGTGCAAGATGCTCAAGAAATGGGAGAAGGAGACGTGCCTGGCACCCAAGATGCCGAGGGCAGGGAGGAACAAAATGATGAACCACAATTGGGTCGTGGAAATTGAATAAAACAAAAGCCTGCTCGTCTACGTGATTATGTTACTAATACAATCCGAAAATTGAGTCCTTCCACTAGTTCATCTGCCCCAACACATACCTCAAGTGTGCCGTACCCAATAGCACATTATGTGAATGGTGCAAATTTTCTTTGCGATATCGAAATTTTCTTGAAGCTATTATTACAGATCATGAGCCATCAACGTTCTTACAAGCAGTGAAAGATGAAAGGTGGAGAGAGGCAATGCGGCTTGAAATCAAGGCTCTTGAAAAGAATGAGACATGGGTAATTGAAAAATTACCACCTGAAAAGAAAGCACTCGGATGCAAGTGGATCTATAAAATAAAATATCATTCTGATGGTTCTGTGGAGCGATTCAAAGCACGACTAGTGATATTTGGCAACCATCAAAAAGAGGGAATTGACTATAACGAAATATTTGCTCCAGTTGCCAAAATGGTTACGGTGCGGACATTTTTAGTTGTAGCTGCAGCAAAGCAGTGGGAGCTACATCAAATGGATGTGCATAACGCCTTTCTACACGGAGATCTCGAAGAAGAAGTGTTCATGAAAATGCCTCCAGGCTTCAAAGTACAACATTCTAATATGTTGTGTAGACTGCGAAAATCACTATATGGATTGAGCAAGCCCCAAGATGTTGGTTCGCAAAGTTATCAACTTCCTTGAAGGAGTATGGTTTCACTCAATCATACTCTGACTATTCATTATTTACTCTACAGAAGAATGATGTTCAACTTAATGTGCTTGTCTATGTGGACGACTTGATAATTTCTGGAAATAATCATGGTGCCATCCAAAAATTCAAAAGCTATTTGAGTGGTTGCTTTCACATGCAAGATTTAGGCGCTTTGAAATATTTGTTGGGTGTCGAAGTTGCTAGGAATCCAGAAGGCATTTTGCTATCTCAACCTAAGTATGCTTTGGATATTATTTCAGAAGCTGGACTACTAGGAGCCAAACCTGCAAATGTTCCTATGGAATCAAACCACAAGTTAGCATTAGCTGAAGGACGTCCACTTGCTAATCCAAAAAGGTATCGACGGTTGGTGGGTCGTCTCGTATATTTGTGCTTCACTAGACCAGAGTTTTCCTATTGTGTGCATATACTATCCAAATTTATGCATTGTCCACAAGAAGAACAGTGGGAAGCTGCACTATGGGTCGTTCAATTTTTGAAAAGAAAGCTCAGACAAGGTATTTTATTGCGTAGTGCATTTGATTTGAAGCTATATGGATGGTGTGATTCAGATTGGGCAGGTTGCCCTTTAACACGCCGATCTCTCACTGGGTGGTTTGTGCTCTTAGGCAATTCACCAATATCTTGGAAGACTAAAAAGCAATAGATGGTTTCCAGGTCATCGGCGGAAGCTAAATATAGATCGATGGCCACCACAACTTGTGAATTGAAGTGGCTGAAGGGAATTTTGTTCAGCCTGGGGGTGACACATCTTGCTCCAATAAGACTATATTGTGATAGTCAGCCAGCGCTGCACATAGCAAAGAATCCAGTATTGCATGAAAGAACGAAATATATAGAAATAGATTGTCATTTTCTCCAAGAAGAGATAATGAAGGGCAACATTCATCCAACATATGTTTCCTCTAAAGTGCAGCTCACTGATATTTTTACAAAGGCATTAGGAAAGCATCAGTTTGACTACCTTCTTCGCAAGTTAGGTATTCAAAATCTTCATGCACCAACTTGGGTTGGGGGGGGGGGGTGAGGAATATTAAACAAGATCTGTGTAAATATAGTAACCTTATATTATGTATCTATATTTGTAAGAGATATGATATTATAGGAGATATTATAGGGATATGCTATATTCTGAGAATATTCTTAGGAGAGATTTTAGGAGTAGGAGATTAAACTCATGTATATAAATTCTTTTTTTCTGAGAATGAGAAGGCAAGGCAGATCCTTCAAATCTAATATATGTTGTATCAGTTACAGTAGTTTAAGTCTCTAATTTAGAATGGATAAATACTTTAAATCTTCGAAATTAGTATTCATAGCAGGAAGATTAAGTACAAGTGGTAGCTAGCTGTAGTCTTAACATATTAACGTTAAATTGATGGTCGTTATCCATAATATTGTAGTAGACATACAAGTAGCACATATACAAACCAAGGGAAAAATAAAGAAGAGTCAAATTGACAGCATAAAAATCAGGCCTTGAAGCACCACAAGTGGCGGTGGTGATGGGCGGCTATATCTTTGTGTATCATACTCTCAACGTAACGAAACTTCTCAACATGACAAGGGATATTAATGGGACCATTGTGATGAAATCCATAAGCTTCCTCCGCTTGTTTTAACAATTGTGCGAACAAAGGATGATTAATGTGCATTACAGGTATCACGAATTTCTGCTGCTCCTCTCCTTGGCCTACCAACACCGTAACGCACCCTCTTGGTACGTCAATTAGTTCTTTCTTCTCATCATGCCCATTATTTCCGCTCCCCATTCGCACAAATTAAACAAGAAAATTCTTCCGATTGATAGAGTTTTGGAAGATTTTGCAGAAAAAATGTTGTGTATGATAAACGAAATATTACGAAAAGATGATCAGAGAGAAAAAGGCCAAGGATCAGAAGAAAAGATAGCTAGACTGAAGAGGGTGAGGGAAGAATCTGTTTAATTTAAAACCGGAGGAAGTTATTACTAACCGAAGAAGGTGTGATCCAGACGCGGTAACAACTGAGGGTAAATTTCACTAATTTGCCGCCATTAAGAGGTCAGAAAAAACATTTTTTTACAGCGCACGGCAGGCCGACGGGTGGGCATGATACGGTATTTGAAACTTCGGTACAGTAATTTTAGTTTTCGGTTACTAAAAATACTATACCATTACCGTACCAAATTAATTCAGTATGGTTCAGTATTTTAAAATTCAGTTTCAGTATTTTACGGTACGGTAAATCGATACCATAGTTTATCCGACTTCGACTTACATATACTCACATCGTGGAGAATTATGACTTCCGCTACTTAAGAAACGTCTCAATTATTATGTATTAAACACCTTACACATAAAAATATTCAAAAGAAAGTACAAGTAATCCCCTTCGTAAATCAATTACACAAAAAAGACATTTAAATCAAGATAGAGTAGTCAAAGTTCCAACGTTTAAGCAACTAGTTTTCTAATAATACAAAGATATACGAATTGTATATGTAATTATATACTTCGGTATGGTATTCGGTAAGTATTTTTTTTATGAATACCGTACCGAATACTAAACTTTTTAAAAATGCATACCAAATACCGTATCAAATACCTAATACCCCAACCGTAGTATAAAAAATTCAATTTCGGTATGATAATCGGTATCTACCATCTCATGCCTACCCCTAATGCCAGCAGATAAGGATGAGGACTTCTTTTCCGTATTTTAGGTAGTAGTGGGGGTCAAATGATACAACACAGCAAAATTAAAGGTCAAAATGGGCATAATCAGCTCACCTCATACTGACGGCTGGCCCTTGAAGAGGGTTAACTTTGCAATTTATGGGAAAAGATTGGGTTTGACTTGAATATCTCAATTTTGTTCTTACACGTTAAAAATTAGAACAGTTACCAACTTAGTATTGTTTACATTATTACATTACATGTGTGTATTCGCGAGAGGACAATAGTTCTGTCTTTTCGGGCCATATCTAGAGGTGTCCATTAGAAATTAAAATAAATAATGGGAGTAAGTTACAGGGAAAATATACATAAAAATATCATTTAAGATTGGAAAATAAAAGGAGGTGTGCCTTTGTCTATCATCTGTTTCATTAGGTGACAAGTTCACATACTCGTGTGCTGATTTCAGACGAAAACAGATACTTTTGGGGAAAGT
>NC_081346.1:18359329-18497560 GCF_029784015.1 Lycium ferocissimum | reverse complement strand
ACGCGTGGCAATTTTGTAACTGATCAACCGGACTAACGGCCACGATCAACCCGGTCATGGAGAAACCGGGTTAACGGCCACGATCAACTCGGTTATGGAGAAACCGGACTGGCTGTGACGAGGAATTTGCTCCGGATAAACCGGACCAAACGATTCCTTCGCTTTCTTCTGATTAACCACTTCTGGTGCAATACCTCCGGTCCGAAAGAAAGTTTTCATGCTTGTGTTTGTTTCTTTTTTCCCTCGATCCTCGGTCTCAAACCCCCGGTCTAGCATGAATCCGATTTTTACCGTATACAATCTTATGTATATTTTTCCTGTAACTTACTCCCATAATTTATTTTAATTTTCAATGGATACCTCTGTAGATATGGCCCGAAAAGCCAAAGAAGCTCTCTCGCGGAAGGTCAAATACAAACGTGTAATGTAATGTAATGTAAATAATGCTGTATTTGAACTTGATTGTTTTCCAAAATCTGTGTGAGTTGTAATTTTCAGTTTGAGAAAATATCAGTGATCCTAGCTCAAAACAATGTAGATTTTTTATAAGATTAAAGGAGTACGACAAAACAGATTACAAAGGTCATTTCAACTATATTCTGATATAATATAAGGTCGGAACAACCACTAAGCTAAACAGAAAGTGATGGGCATTTAACAATTTCCAAAAGTATTTCTTTTGGTCTGAAATCAGCACATAAGTATGTGAACTTGTAACCTAATGAAGACAAATGATATACAAAGGTTCACACCTCCTTTTATTTTCAATCTTGAACGATATTTTTATGTATATTTTCCCTGTGACTTACTCCCATAATTTATTTTAATATTCAATGACACCTCTGTAGATATGGCCGGAAAAGCCAAAGAAGCTACTATCCTCTCGCGGAAGGTCAAATACAAACATGTAATGTAATTTAAATAATACTCGCAAATGGTAAGTTGGTAACGATTCTAATTTTAACACGTGAGAAAAAATTTGAGATATTCAATTCAAACCCAACTACTTCCCTTAAATTGCTTACTTAACCCTGTTCAAGGCCAGTCGTCACCGTGACATGTTCTTAAATATGCCAAATTTGACCTTTAATTTTGCTGAGTAATATAATTTGAACCCCCTGTGCCATGTAGATATACGAAACGAGTCCTCATCCTTATCTGCTGGCGTGCGCTGGAAATTAGCGGAATTTACCCTCAGTTGTTCCGCCCCTGGATCATACTTTTTAGTTTCTTCTGTAGGTAATTAATAATTAATTAATCGTCGGTTCACGTTTGATACAGTCCTCTTCCTTTGCTTACATAAATACCCCATTTAGTAACGCTCTCATATCACATTCAATTAATCAATCTTTATCATACCCCCATAGATATATATTATGAGCAACATACCAAAATCTTTAACAGATTCTTCCCTCACCCTCTTCAATCTAGCTATCTTTTCTTCTGATCCTTGGCCTTTCTCTCTCTGATCATTTTCTCCTAATATTTCGTTCATCACACAAAACAATTTATCTGAAGAATTATTTTTGATTTCTTTGGGTGGATACTAATTTTAATTTCCACAACGATGAGGAGCGGAAATAAACGCCATCACCATCATCATTTGAATTTTCATGTTCAAGTGAATTTTCCATTTCACCTTCATCATCATCATCATAATGGGCATGATGAGAAGAAAGAACAGACTGACGTGCCAAGAGGGTGCGTTACGGTGTTGGTGGGTAAAGGAGAGGAGCAACAGAAATTCGTGATACCTGTAATGCACATTAATCATCCTTTGTTCACGCAATTGTTAAAAGAAGCAGAGGAAGTGTATGGATTTCACCACAATGGTCCCATTAATATTCCTTGTCATGTTGAGGAGTTTCGTTACGTTGAGGGTATGATAGACAAAGATAACGCCGCCCATCACCACCAGCACCACTTGTGGTGCTTCAAGGCCTGATTTTTATGCTCTCAATTTGACTTTTCTTTATTTTTCCCTTGGTTTGTATATGTGCTTGTTGTATGTATACTACAGTACTATGGATGACGACGATAAATTTAAAGTTAATAGGAGTATGTTATACTACAGCTACCACTTGTACTTAATGTTAATCTTCCTGCTATGAATACTAGTTTTGAAGATTTTATTCATCTCTTAATTACAGACTGAAGTATTGTAACAAGGGGTTAGGAATCGTGACATTATCATGTGAGGACGAATATATTGATCAAAAGTCCACAACATGACATAAGTGGCTATTTCGAGGAGAAGGAGTGCTCGTGAAAGAAGTTTGGGCAAAATCGAAATCATAATATTTTAAATTTTTTTTTTAAATCCTGCTTAAAGTTTATGAATTAGTATGTACAAGTTTGTCCCAATAAGTGACCTAATAGCGTAAAAAGTCGTTATACAATCAGTCCATAAAATTTAATCAACCTCATTTAGCGAGGTATTTGGACAACTCAAAACTAAATTAGCAAAATCTCAACTCAAAATAATTCGCTTATTTTTAATACCTTTTGGTAACATGAAATCCTGCTTAAAATCTATGAATTAGTATGTACAAGTTTGAGTAATTACAAAGACTTTTCTTCTGGTTTTCAGTAGTTACATATATATCGCTCTTGTTTCTAGTAGTGCTAATTACACGATCAAATTGAGGATTGAAAAGTTTGGAGCCCTTATAATGGAAATTCTAACTTGAAGATGAGTTTAACTTCTATAAACTCACAGTCTAAGAAATATATATACAATTGAATAATCACTTAAAAAGTGATTACATACAAATTTTATTATAAACATTATTTGATAATCTAGTGAAAATATTAGCTACATTAGGTTAAACTATGCTAAAAATCTATAAAGATTTAGATTATAAACATGTATGTAAGTGTAACAGAAATCCGAGATCGGTTTCCATATTAGCTCAAACACTAGGTTTCATTTATGATGGAAAATGTGTGTGAAAACTAATATCTTCACCGAAAAATTCTTTGCGATACATTAAATTCATAGTTTGATGACTTTGGACGGTGAGCTAATCGTCAAGTGTCGGCAGTTCTGTAGGGACAACTCATTAATCTCATATTGTCATGTCCGCTGTCTAGTTATATCTTTCTTCTTATTAACTTGAAACGTGAAAGATCATCATCTATAGAAAATTTTCTGTTCTGGGTCCCAAAAGTCGATAGATAACCCAAAATCTAATCTATTCTATCCTAACAAATGTTAAGAAATAGAAGAAGGATGAAGGAAGAAAAGACTTGGGATGTGATTTATTATTATTGTCTCAAAAAAGTAATTGCCTATTTTTAGGTTTTAAATTGTTCAAAGATCAGAGTTTTACGACAATGCAAAATTTTGTTTCTATCATAGTTCCATGAATTAAGGTAGTTTGGACAAAACTGCATTTGTAATGTGCATCAAAAAAATTCATATCAAGATTTCGAAATTTAATTAAAGACCAGCACTTGTTGTTTATAAATTTGATTCCTCATGGGCAGATTTCTTATTAGTTCATTTGAAACTCCAAATATTGCAGAGAAAAAACTTATTTGTGCCCCTTTTTCATTTGCTCGTATTGAGAATATGTCCCGATAATCAATTCATCCTGTTCACTTTTCTTCCTTAATGCTTTCACAATTTCAAATTCTCCCTTAGCTGGTTCTAAAAGTACTGTCATTGAAGGATCCCAAACATAGTAAATTTTTAAAGCAGTAAGAAGAGAAATCATATTATCATTTGAGCCGGTGAAAGTTACAGACAAGATAGTGGTGAATTTTCATTGGTGGTACCTTTAAAAATAATTAGAGAAAAGACATCATTTCACCCTTAAACTTCGCCTCATAACTCACTTTAGCAACTTAACTTAATTTATAATTATAAATTATAGTCTCTCTAAGATTATAATATAACGGAATGCATTACGAAGAAGTTACTTTTTAGCACCACATACCTCAACTTGTTGAAAATTCATATGCCACCTCAGAATTTACTTCTTCTTCTTCTTCTTTTTGGCTCCATTTTTCCACTTCCACCATCTCCTTCCAATGTTTTCGTTTATTCCCTATTTTTCCATTTTCTCAATTCCTGAAAACAAATTCTCTTTATGATGACCCATTTGGAAACTACCTTCACCGGGAATCGAAATTTGATGTCCATTACATTATTGTTGAGCTCAAAGCTTCAAGATGAATATTGTAACATTTTATTAATATATCAAAAGAACATGAGAATATATTTGGTTGAAATTTAAGGTTTGTTGGAGTGAATTTTCAGCAGCAGTTGTGACAAGGAAGATGAACTGAAATTCTGAAATTTCAGAAATGACCAATTCTGTGTACGATAAGAATGACGTCGGAGAAAACACCAATGGTAACAAGAAAAAGCTTTGATCATGGTTACAACAATTCTGGAGCTCCCAATTCGGGTTCCTAACTCTTTCTACAAACCCAACTGGTTAAACCCTCCAAACCTTCAAATTTTTTGCTCCTATCCCAATTTAATTAATTGAACCAGCTATACAAATCTCAAAATTCTCTTTTGCTTCCACCAAACAGTTGAAATTGTAAACGAAGAATGAACTAAAATTTACCCATTGATACCAGATAGATGAAAGTGTCAAACAAATTGGAATGGACTGAAAATTTTCAATACAAGCAAGTAAATACAAGTTTTAAAAAAATGATTCTTTGAGCTAAAACAATGAAAGTCTAAAGGTTGTTATGAACAGAGAAAATTGGGGAAAAGAAATAGAGGGGTGGGGGCAAAGAAGAAAGGGATTAAAAGTATATGTAATTATCTGCAAGAAGTGAGAGCAAAAGAGAGAGGGGAGGGGTGGGGGTGGCATGAAGGTGGAGAAGAAGAGGGGGGTGGGTGGTGTGGAGGTGGAGGAGAAGAGGAGGGGTGGTGGTGAGTTGAAGAAGAAGAGGTGCAGAAGAGGGTGGGGTGGGACCCGCCTTATTTTTATAAAATGTACGCATCTAATTTTTTTTTTTTTTGCCACGTCAGTATGGGAGGTGGTATTAATTTCACTTCATGCTAGATAAGAAGGGTATATAATTACAAGTTAAGTTTAGTTGTTAAAGTGAGTTATGAGGCCAAGTTTAAGGGTGAAATAATGTCTTTTCTCAAATAATTATACAATATTTTCACTCATGGCATCATGCATTTCAGAAATATTACATCAAATGGATTAATTTATAGGAAGAGATAATGTTTTAGCTTGAATTTTGTTAAGCCAAGATTTTTTTAGAGTAAATAAAGAAAATATTTGTTATTTTAACAATGGTTAGGACATTGATTTGGGAAAGAGATCTCAACCATTAATTATTAAGCCCCCCCCCATGTTTTTTTTTTTTCCTCTAATACAGACTAACAAGAGTTGGCTCAAAAGACGTAAGTGTACGTACCAAAATATAAAACCAAAAAAATATATGGTGAGATGATTCTAGGTTTGAGAGTTATGAACAAATTAAACCAAAGGAAGACGTTCTAGAGGAATGCTTCAGGTGGACCCATTTTGAGAGGAAAATGAATGTAAAGAGAAGTCATATTCGTAAAGCAATGCCTTTCAAAATGAATGTAAAGAGAAGTCATATTCGTAAAGCAATGCCTTTCGTATAGTTATTGCTTTGTCCTAACCCTAAAGGCAATGGATACAGAGAACCCCAGGATTTCGACCACTTTGTCTTCTGTTTTAAAGTCCTTATATAAATTCACCATGACACCTCACCTTGCAATTTGTATTTGTCCCTAAGTACTTAAACAATGCCTGAATTTGTTGGTCCCATATTTATTTTTCTTGTTAACTATCTTAAATCTGAATTAATTGGTTCCATAAAAACCTCTTGTTCTAAAGGAAGTAAAGAATTCAACTTGTGGTTTGTTGAAATATAAAATCAAGAATCATACGTACATATATAGTGATGGAAAGTGACCTTTTTTAAAAAAAAAATAGTGTGCATGCAGATTGTGGGTTTGGATTAACCAACTTGTAGACGAGTCCGCAACTTAAATAATCCCAAAAGTGTGATTTTGATCAAAAATAACACACAAAAAAAAGGTTACAAAAGTACCTTCTGCGCACAAAATTAGTGTGCAATAGGACTTAACTATGACGGCCACCGTTAAGTCCTATTGCGCACTAATTTTGTGCGCAACAAGGGTTTAATAAAATGCCCGACCGTCTTCCCCACCATCGGTACCTCCACCTTTTTTTAAAATTATTTCCGCCATTAACACCCAATACCCGAGGTCCCACGTTCCAAAAGTATCGTTTTCGTGTTATTTTTTAACTCAAAAGTCAATATTCCCGGTATATTCGAGTCAAAGGGCAAGTTTTGAAGCTTGGATTTCGGAATAAAGCGCCATAGAACTCGATTTCAAAAACTCAAAAACAACCTTTAATCTAGGTATTTTATACTATCCTAAGCATGATTAATGTCTAATAGTTCACTACAAAAAAAAAAGTAATTTGTGGAGGTTGAAAGTTGTAATTCGCGGAGGTTTTAGCCTCTTTTAGCAACTACGGCTAAACCCTCCGCGAATTGCAACTTTCAACCTCCACAAATTACCCATTTTTTTGTAGTGGTTGCGGATTTTGAAAAAAAATACGCAATTTTTTTGTGTGCAATAGGGGCTGTCCGCACGCTGCCCAGCCCCTTTTTCATTTTTTTTATTTGTTAATTATTTATTAATCATCTGATTAGTTAATTGTTAATTATTTGTTAATGATATGTAAATTTTTAATGATTTGTTAATTATTTGATTATAGGAAAATATACTAATCTCCTAATAATATCTTTATTTGTTAATTATCTAATTGTAAATTTATTTATTTGTAAAATTGTTTAATCCATGTTAATTTATTAATGTGCTACTTAGTTATCTGATTTTATGTGCCAATTGGTTATCTAATTTTATATGTTGATGTGCTAATTAGAAATTGAACATCTTTAGTTTAGGATTAAAAATATCATTAATATAATATTAGTTAGTTAATTGTAGTTAGTATAATAATTAATTAACAATTATTAATTCGCAAATTTAGATAGTTAATATAATTTCCCGTTAAAGGATTAGTTAGTTAGTATAATTTTTCGATAAATGATTACATAATTAATATTACATTTTAATGATTAATTAAAAATTACTAATACAGATACAACACCTCCATGGAATACCCCAAATAACCTTTAAAATAACTCAATCGGGCCCGAATTTTTTTTTTTCAAACAAAAATCCATCGGAATTATTTTTCCAAAAAAATATAAAAATAATTTCTTTATTTTTTTGCTAATCATAGTTGAGTAAAAAATTATTTGAGGGTAAAAAACCTCTCTATAATGTCATTCGATATAACAACATTTCACTATAATTATTTTTCAAAGTTCAATTTTGGCCCTTTTCCGTAATTAATATTACATGTTAATGATTAATTTTTCTCATGGAATCGATTTTTCATGTTATATTTACTTCCTTTAGAACAAGAGGTTTTTATGGAACCAACTAATTCAGATTCTACGTATAATAGACCAACAAATCAGGCATTTATTATACTTAGGGACAAATACAAATTGCAAGGTGAGGTGTCATGGTGAATTTATATGTAAAATTATCCTGGGGTTCTCTCTATAGGACAAAGCAATACATAAATGTTGGGTTAGATATTGTGTACTTATATTTTGTAAGAAATATATTATGTATAAAAATAAAATGTTACAATATTTATGGTAATCATCATTAATGTAATGCACATAGTAGAAGAGTCAATTGTTAAGCTTAGATAGTGTTCAACGGAAAACTATTAAATTCCCTTTTGCTGAAAGTTTAGAAAAAATTCTTCGTCAATTCCAGCGTTATATTATCACTAAGAGACTATAATTTAGAATTCTTACATCAAACTCGAAATATTTAAATTCTCAATTAATTTTAAATACATATGTTCCTTAGATTTTAATTTTATCGGTTTGGTACAATTAGTTATGAATTTATTGGTAATTTATTAGTCTTTTCAATTTTTAATTAATGAGCAATGAAAATTAATTGAGATTTTAAAATTAACAAGTATATATTGTTTTCGTTTATAACATAGAAAGTACTAAAAATAATTCTTTGTGTATTTTTGTTTATAACAGCTGAATGTGATCTAAACATCAAATGTCTAAGAGGCTATAATTTACATTCTTACATAACGAAATATTTAAATTCTCAATTAATTTTAAATGCATACTACGATTTTAATTTTATCGGTATGGTACAATTGAAATTTTCGGACAAACGTTTATAACATAGAAAGTACTATAGAGAGGTTTGAATGTGATCTAAACATAATGGGATGAGGTGATAGAATCAAACGCTGCCATTATGTTGTTCCGTGATAGAATCAAGGTGGAACATGCGTGGGATCTTTTAGGGACTCGGCCCCCACATCCTCGCGTCTTAGATATACTTTATCAGGGCGGAATCTACCATTGGGTCGCTGTTGGTTGGGTACAGCATGATAGGGCTCTTGTGACGGCCATGATTGAGCGAAGGCGACTGGAGACACACACGTTTCATCTCCGCACTGGTGAGGCCACTATCATGTTTCAGGAAGTGGAGGTCATGTATGGACTACAAGTAGATGGACACCCGTTATACATTAAGGAGCCTCAACCGCTGTCGTTGTATCGGGATGAGTGGACTAGGTTCACTAATTATGTGCCTCAGGAGGGTGATATCTTGTGACAGACTCGGATGTGGATGGTCGCTCTCTGTACTCACTTGCGCCTCTTAGACATCGAGCATCCTATTACAAACGGCACACCTCAGGTGGATGTTGATCGTCGTGCCCGTTTGTACTTACTCATCATATTCGGGGGCACCTTGTTCCCGAACACATCGGGTTCCCATGTGAGCTTAAAATATTTGCTATTTCTGGAGGATCTGGGCGAGTTGGGATGTTATAGTTGGGCCGCTGCTGTTTTGGCTAACTTACCTATATCGATCATTATGTCGAGCGTCTACGGGCCATAAGAGAGATGTCTCTGGATTTCATGCACTCTTCAAAGTAATATATTTAAGTGTGTGTAATTTTATTCTAAATATAGCTTTTTGAAATGACGACTAATAAAACAATTTTTTAATGACCCTTTCAGATATGGGTGTGGTCTAGGATGAGGCCTTTTCAGCCCGTAGTTGCGCACCCTCAGCCTGACTTCATTGTTGAGGGCATGACCTATGCGCCGAGATGGACGGGAGGCGTAATTCGAGACACGAATATTCACCACAGATTTCTTCCGTTCAGGGATCAGCTAGATCATATGACGGCGGACATGGTAAGTTATTATCTCTTTTTTTTTTTTTTTTTTTTTACTTTTTTTGTCTTTATTGTTTACTAATTCATTTTTTTTTTACAGTTTTTTATATGGAGGTCGTATGATCAGATTTTGGATTAGTTGCCGGCATTTTATTAGGCTGGTGAGTCTATGTGGAGATTGCGGTGTTCGTTGATACACATGGATATCATTGAGAATCACGCGCCCCACCGCGTTTTACGACAATTTGAGCATGCACAGGATATACCTGAGTCAGTTCTTTGGGAGCACGACCATTATACGCGGGATGAGCGTGCGGCGTCACTCCTGCATACCTGGCCTTTATGCAGGAGCAGATCCAGCGTTGGGATCATAGGATGGGGACGCTAGCGGTGGTCGGACATACGACTCCGATCCTAGAGTACATGGAGTGGTACCGGCAGATCACACGCAGCTTGATTGGCAACCCCAGGGGCGTCATCCAAATGGCCGAGGATATGCAGCACTTACGTTACCAATTTATTCAATCATTAATATTTGCAAAAAAATGCAGCTACGGACCATACAGACGATGCGCTGGGTGCGTATGGACCATATGGATTCGCCCGAGACAACAGGATTTGCAGCTCGGATCGTTGAACTAGCCGATAGTGGTATGTGACAATCACGATAGCTCAGATGTATCCACGAGCATGTTCCAGAGATCTCGTATCAGGAAGCGATTGGTCGTGATTGTGGTCGTGCTCGTAGAGGCGGTGGTGATAGAGGTGGTGGTGGCAGAAGGGGGGTGTCAGAGGGATGGGGCCAGAGGGACTGGTGGCCGATGGTGTAGGGATAGAGGGGCTGGTAACAGAGGGGGTGGGGCCAGAGGGGGTGGTGGCGGTGGAGGCCTCCGTCTAGTAGATAAGCCTGACGAGCATTCTACGGTTCCTGCTCCAGCCCAGCAGCATCCGTCGACTTCAGAGCTCTCGTCGACTTCTTACCGACCCTCGACATCTCTATATACGCCGTTCGATCTATATTCAGATCATATAGACTGGCGATCAGTGGATGTATCAATGTCTGCGCAGCCACTAGTTTGTCATCCACAAGGTGAGCGGCCAGTTCGTGATCTACAGGGTGGCAGGGAGTTAGAGTACGACTACACATTCATGGACTTCGACATGTTTCACAGCCAAGATGTAAGTGTTTAAAATAATTATTTTAACAAATTAAAATACTTATACTGATTAATATATAATTTTTCATTTCTTAGGATCTAGCTCCATCTCTGGAACCATCTACAATTCCGGCTCCAGGGCTAGCTCGGGAGACTGCTGAGGAGCCAACTCAAGAGCCCTCTGAGGAGCCTTCTCAAGAGTCGACACACAAATTTGATTTTTTACCAAAAGACAATGCATTAATTAAATCTAAATTAAATTAATACTATTTATTTATATGTTATTTCAGATTTATCCTTCTGCGCCTATAGACCCGTCTCCTGATACTGATAAGATTCCAACTGTACATAGCGCACTCATGCCCCAGGAGAAGCATATTATGCTCAAGGGAGCAAGAAAGGGAAGGAAGGATGATCATGACATAAAGCATCTTATTATTAAGAGGAAGAAGGGGGATAGAGATAATGGTGAGGGTGGTGGAGATCGCCTTAAGCCTAAGGTTAATCTAAAGGCTCCCACATATGGGACTTAAGGTTACTCTAAAGGCTTCCACATATGAGATTTAAGGTTACTCTAAAGGCTCCCACATGTGGGACTCATTAGAGATTGTGTATATGTAAATAATTTGTAAATTTTATGTTAATATTATATTTTTTTGGTATTATTTTCTTAATGATAATTAGTTATCTTAATCTTTATTATTGTACATTAATAACTAGTGCGACATCCCAAATTAATTATGAAAAAAATCTTGATATATTCGAAATAGAGTAATGCCTTGACTAAATAATAAAATGCTTAGATCAAAACCTTATAAAATAAAACGCTTAAACCTAACGATAACAAGTTTCCAAACAAAACTTACTTCGGGGCACTTTACAACCCCTAAAACGATGGACCAAATGTTTAGGTATACTTGTTGTATTGAGCCTACCTTATTGTTCATAGAAAAAGATATTAGGTTTTATATAAAATATTGATATTCCAGAGTTTTGAAACATGACTAATCTTTAGTCAAAGTATGGAAAAAAAAAACGTGAATTTCAAAACTTTCAAATTACACAAAGTGTGGGGAAAATAAAACTAACCCCTTTTGCGCATAAAAGTAATGCGCAGTAGGACTTAATTGTAACCGTCACATTTAAGTCCTATTGCACACTAATTTTATGCGCAAAAGGTACTTTTGTAACTTTTTATTTATTTTTTTGATTATTTTGGATCAAAATCCTACTTTTGGGGTCATTTAAGTTGTAGACCCCCTGATTTGAATATTTTTATGAATTGCTCATATCATATTGTACCATATCTTTTATATGGTGAAAAAACTTTTATCGTGTTAATATTGTCAAGTTGTACAAGATAAATGAGAAAATATTTTGCACGGTGAAAAAAATAGAAACATTTTTGGTGTAAGAAAATGTAATGACCCGTTTGGTCGTTATAGTCCTTTTGGCGTTTTCGCCTGTTCCCGAGCACTGATTAGCTTTCTTTTGACCCTAGGGAACCGTTGACGCGCTTCCTGAGGTGTCTAGGCCGGAGTCGGGCAATTTTGGTGAAAATATAGGCTTTAAAGTGAAAGTGATTGATCCAAAGTTGACTTTTGGGCAAACTAACCTTTTTCGGAATTTCGTCAATTCCGAGAGGTTTGGACAGTCGTTTAGAACTTGTGTGTACGTTTGGTCCCGTTCCCAATGCATTCGGATGCATTTTGGGACATTGGATGGGAATTGGGAATTAAGGGATCAATGGTTGACTCGGTCAATGAGACCTCCGTCGAAAATTCCGAGGCCACAAGCGTGTTCGTAGCGCGTTTTTATGTGGGACTAGGTATCTGGTATGTGAGCAAATGGCCTCGGGAGTTAGTCGAAAAATCGGATCGAAACAAAAAAGCTTGGCCAAGTTCTGGTGTCTGGTGCCCGCTTTGGTGGCACCGGCACGGCGGCAACAGGGGCCGTGGGGTGATAGCCACCCGAAAGCGGTCCTAGCCATTTTGGCTTGACCACTGAAACGATCAGGTTGCCACTGGGGCGGCGCCACTAGGCTTGTCACAGTACCGCTGTAGCGGGTACGGGCAGTTAAATCCATTAAATGAATCTTAAATGAGTCTTAGACTCTCATTATTTCATATCTCGATATTGGAGCTTAGGGATACTATTCTTGGAGGTAAAACCTTGTCTAATCCTTTACTCCTCTTTAATCACTATCATCTTAGAATTTCCCCTTCCCTTTCCAATCCCTTAGAAATGGAATTTGAAGGAGGGTTTTGAGAGATTTTTCCCTAGGATTATAATTGATAAATTGATGATGTTGATGTTAAAATATGATGAATATAAGCTTATTAACCTTATATATTCCACTTTTAACGTTGAATTTCGGATTAGGAGAATTAGGGTTCATACCCAATTTGGAGGTTTTTACTTGAAATCAGATTTGGGACAATTCTTGAGTTAAATCAAAATTTAATGGTTAGGTTATGATTACCTAGGATTCAATTTGGTATTTTACCGGCGAATTTCCCGTTTTGCCCTTGTGGGCCCATTTTTCCAATTTCTAGGGTTAAAATGGACCTAGTTGATATCATAGCAATCTTAGTATCATTCTTCATGATTTCTAATATAGAATTCGATTATGCTTAGACTACTTTGGTTCTAAGCTTCAGAGGAAGGGCAAGGCAAAAGAATAACTTGTTGGTGTTACAGTTCGGCAGTCCAGGTAGGTTATGGTTTACCTTTGGTGAGACTTCGTATAGATAATCACATATTTAGATTATAATGTCGGAGACAGCATGTCAACCTTCGGGTGTGAAATTGGGATGGATATTGCCTTAGGTTGGGCCCTGATGTGTGTTGGGACTAGCCACCTCGTTATATGTGTTTGATTGTTCAATTGTGTTGGCTTGATGCCATGTGTAGTTGGTAGATATCGAGTTCTACTTGTTGTCCTGTTTCGGATAAGATTGACATACCCGTTGTTGGTATTTGTACTTGGATATATTGTTGGCGTACCCACTGTTGGTACTTGAGATTATTGATATATTGTTGGCATACCCACTGTTGGTATTTGATTTGATATATGTTGGCATACCCATGGTTGGTATTGTGATGTGATGCATTGTTGGCGTATCTCGTTGAGGTACTTTTGATCTTGAGCTTGATTGTTGATGATTGATATATGCATTGCACGCATTCTCATATTTATCATGCATGGCCGGTATCGTTGATTGAGCGAAACTGATATTTGATAAACTCTTTTACTTGAGTATTTGTGAAAAGGCCGATGTCCGAAGATCCATTCCGGAATCGTTGTTTATATGAATTTGATACTTGATAAACTTTTTTACTTGAGTGATTGTGAGGAGGCCGATGTCCGAGGTTCAATTCCGGAATCGTTGATTTGTGAAACTGATATTTGATAGACTCTTTTGAGTGATTGTGAGGAGGCCGATGTCTAATGGTTATATCCGGGCATCGTTGTTGCATGGCCGACTCCGACGTTATCCCAGAATCGTTGTTAGTGCATGGACTCCGCGGGTCCCCCAGGGTGGTCTGTGGTAAGACTCCCCCTGTGAGCAATTAGCCAGGGTTCCATCTGTCTATTGGGCAAAGATCCGGGACAGGTGGCACTTAGACTTCGCGAGTCACGCTGAGTTGTGGTACCAAGACGTCGATATTTCCGTCCGGAGTACATGTGTACACCTCATTTGTATGGCATGGCATCGCATTCATACCATTATTGCACTACATTGCATTATGACTTGAGTGAGATGTTGTGATGACTGGATTGTGGTAATTGTGTTGTGATGATTAGATTATGATGATTCTATCGTGGTGATTGGTTCGAATCGAATGTACTCAGACTTATTATATTGGGGTTTAGATGCTTACATAGGTGATGACGGATACTCGGTTACGATTATATTGTCTCATGCTTGGTTGGTTTATTTGCGTATCTGCCTTATTTTTTGAATTGTGTTAACTATGTTTAGTCGGCCGATGATGCCTACCAGTACTGTTATTTGTACTGACCTGCACTTGCTGCATTCTTTTATGAATGCAGAGTACCAGGTCGGATCTACTTCTCTGACTCGTGGCTAATCGACTTTTTAGCTTCCACTCGAGTTTCCAGGGTAAGCATGGCGTCCGATGTCCTTAAAGGCTCTTCTATTACTTATGTCTTGTTTTCTATTCTAAGACATGATTTGGGACTACTTATGTATTATTGTTCAGACTTTTAGTATTTGGATTTAGATGCTCTTGTATGACCAGACCAGATACTAGGGTGGATTTCCTTTACTTCCGCACTTATTTATATTATATCACATTATGAGACTTATGTTATTTTACTCCTTCCACCATTTTCTATTACTTGTGAATGTTGAGTTAAGGGTTCGCCTACCGAGGTGGGAAAGGTAGGTGCCTGCACGACCTGTGAAATTGGGTCGTGACAGAAAAAATTTGTTGAGTAAATATTATTGACTTGTCACAGAGTTTATGTAAGTAATAAAAAAAAATAGATTTTGCATGTTAGGAATTATTACACTATATGCACAACAAACGAATAAATTCACAACAAAAAATAACTCCAATTTTTAACCTTTTTTACAAATATTTATCAATGTAATTACTAGATAATTTGAGTATAATCAATATATATATTCTACCTTGATTATACACTTGTTATAAACTGAATAATAAAGTTGCCGCATAAGACAGACTTTTCCTTAAGGCATGATTAAAAGTTTGCCTTATAAGGCAAAATTTGCTGTCTCCGGCAGACTTTTAGTTATGCCTTAATGCAAAGTATGTTGCATAAGACAGACTTTTTGCAAAGTCTGCTGCATAAGGCAGACTTTTTGCAAAGCCTTGCCTTACGGTTTTTATTTTTTATTTTTATGACTGAGCCGGGGTTCGAACCCAGAACCTCGGGATATTTTAGGCGAAGGATAAAAATTAAAGACCAACAATTTGAGGGCCAAAAATTAAAGACCACCCACAACGAAGGCCAATCGTGCAAATTGCCCTTTATTTATTGCTTCGTCCTAAAGCAAACAGCACCGAAGGATTTGGATTTGGAAGAACCCCATATTTGAGGGGTGCGGCTTCTGTTTGGATCCTTAATCACACAGGCGAATTTATGTGTAAAATTTGGGTCACTCGATTAAACTCGATATATTATGTATATAATTCTAAAAATATATCTAATATTAACTAAAGGAACACATTATCAAACCAGGCTAAGTGGAGCATTGGTTAGGGGTTGTGTTTATTTCCTCAAGGTCTTCGGGATCAAACTCGAGATCCTGCACGTTTTTATGCTTTTATTTTCTAAAGTAGCCTTTTAACTTTTCTTTTTATATTAATTTAAATCCTTTTTCTTCTATAATTCTAATTATTCAAAAGTAAAAAAACGTATTTATTTTTATATTACATCCAATGAGTTTTTTTTTCCCTTTATTTCTAATTACCCAAGTCCCAAATGGCAAAAGAAATGAAAAAACACCATAGACGCTATGCTGCAATGAACCAAAGGCAAAAGAAATTTTAAAAAAAAAAAATACATAGCTAATGATAACTCATCCTCTTGAAATCCTGAATTCGCCTCTGCTTAATCATATTATATTCACCATCACACCTTACCTTGCAATTTGAATTATTTGTCACTTTAACCAGAACAGGAAAAAAAAAATCTTTAATATGGTTAGGGTGACAAATAGTTCAAATTGATGGGATGTCTGCCGTATGAATATGGTGGGGTCATTCTTGGGTTGGAGGCTAAGGGCAATTTGCAGGAATGCCCTTATTTTGGGGTGATCTTTCATTTTTGCCCATTAAATTGGTGGTCTTTAATTTTTTTCCCTTCGTTAGAACCCCTTGATTTCGGGTTCGAACCCCCGCTCAGTCATAAATTAAAAAAAAAAATCGCAAGGCAAAATTTTGCACTTAAGGTAGAATTTTGCATGATTCAGGCAGAGTTTCAACTCTGCCTTATTCTGCCTTGAAGACAACCGACATCGTCTAGGTCACAAAGTAATTCAATATGATTGAGCTGAGGTTGAAGCAGCTAGATATGAGTAGCTAGATCTAATAATCACCCTTACCTAAAGGCAGTGATCGGAGCATCTGGATTTGCCTCCCTTGGCATTACCTCTGATTCACGACCTTTACTTATCATGTTTGAGGCCAAGTCAATCATCGAAGCAATATCAAAAAGAGTGGCTTTATATTCTCGATCACTAAGTGGAGCTTGAAAAGCCAAAAGAACATTATGATTGATGCTGAAAGCAAGACAATATCCAGATTACATACAGCTACTAGTTTCAAATATAAAAAAAATAGATTAAAACTCTACCTTAAGGTTGAGTTTTCTAAGACATAGTTTGCCTGCAAAACTCTACCTTAAAGCATAGTTTGCAGGCTAACTCTACCCCATCAGGCATAATTTACCTGCAAATTCTGCCTTAAGGCAGAATTTTGCGAATCCAAACTTCTGCCTTACGAAATTCTCCCTTTCTTTTTTTTTAACTGAGCTAGGGTTCGAACCTAGAACAGGCGAAAGGCAAAAATTAAAGACCACCAATTTGAGGGGGAAAATTAAAGACCACCCCAGATGAAGGGCAAAAAAAAAAAAAAAAAAAAAAAAGGAGGAGGCTAAGCCATCAGAATTTGGGATTGAAACAGGCTATTTATGGGTAAAAATTTCATGGGCGCCCGATTTTGATTGCCCCATTTAATTGGTAACGTTTTATATTTTATTTTACACGAACATTCAGTATTAGGTATTTTATTGGGTTTGTAATTGTTGTTGTAACCAATATTAGGTACTTTTATATAAAAGTGACTGTTGTTGCTACTTTTTCTTCTTCTTCTTAGTTGTTGTATAAATAGTATTTTTTGAATGTATAGCAATTAAAATTTGATGCTTTGAAAAAATTATATAAAGTGAGTTTAAATCAAATGGATCTTGGAACAATGGCGAATCACCATTATTGTAAAATGGGTTTGTTGGATTTGTTGTTCTTTTTTACAATTGATTATTAGGGTTTGTTCTTTACGATGTATGAAAGCTATGCTTTAAATTCAAGCTTATTTGAAGTAGATTTTGGTCTTGAATCATGTGTTGGGTTTTTGAAGTTGGAAGAACAATTTTTTTTTTTTTTTGGCAAAACTAATTCAGACCCATGTGAATCAAATTTGAGCTCATTTTTACCTACAATATGATTGAAGTGCAGACATATATAAAAAATTTAACAAGAGTACTAAATGGGTTAGATTTGTTGTTGTTTTGACAAACTGATGATTGGGTTTGTTCTTTATGATATATGAAACTTATGTTTCAAATTTGAGCTTATTTGGGATTCGAATCGTGTGTTGATTGTTGAAATTCGAAGAACAAAAATCTCTTTGTTCTTGAAAAAAAAAAAAAATATATATATATATATATATATATATTCAGACACACATTGCTCAAATCTTACCTAATTCTTACCTGCACTCAGGCATAAATGAAAAATTAAGACCCGCGGACGTCAGGCAGAAACACCTGATGTTTGCCTTCACAAGGCTATATTTCAGATGTGAATGTCTAAGTTTTCAAACTCAGACATGATTGTCTGGAGTTGTGCCCGAAGCAATTAGATTTACAAAAAAATAATTAATTCAAAAAAGAACTAAATGATGACCTCAAAAGCAGGTATTTGTGCACTTCGCAGTCTCCCACTTAGGGGTGTACAAAGAAAACCGACAAACCGCACCAAACCGATAATCCGAGTCAAACAGAGGGAAAAAAATCCGGCTAGTGATTTGGTTTGACTTAGTTTGGTATGGGGGAAAAAAATCCAACCATAATTGGTTTGGTTTGGTTTGCTTTTAACTAAAACAGTCACACAGAACCTAACCAAACCAACCCGACATCACATGTATATAATTTTTATAAATATTTTATACATAAAAATATTTATTTGTAATGTAATTTATAAATATTTCTTATATTTTTCAACAGTTATTGTCTTTTGACATATTATTTCAAGCTTGGATTTAGAATTTTGAATGATCAAATAAGTTTTATAGCTCATAGAAGTTACTAACTCATATAATGCCCAAATCAAAATCAAATCAACATTAATGCTTACAAAAGAAATTCAATTCTAGCACTACAAATAATAATAATAATAATAATAATAATAATAATAATAATAATAATAATAATAATAATAATAATAATAATAATAATAATAATAATAATAATAATAATAATAATAATAATAATAATAATAATAATAATAATAGTCTAGGATATCTATTCTTAACTTTGCATTGATATAGACAGTGAAAATACATAATGTAATTTTATTTTTTTCCCTTAATATTTAGTTATGTAATTGATATTTATAGAATGTACTTATTTTAGCATGTCTTAGGACATTTAGATAATGATCATTTCCATAATGACTTGGCGATTCGTTATCTTTTTTCGGTTATTTTCTTAAGAACACCTTAATTAAGTAATTGTATCTTGCTAGGACTAAAGAAATATTTGAAGCACAAGTTATATGTTTTGGTATGAAGACTTTAATGGAAAAAAACCGAAAAAATCTGAGAGAAACGAAAACCCGAGGTTGAAAAACCCAATTTTTGTTGGTTTGGTTTAATTTATAAATTTAAAAACCCGATGATTTGATTTGATATTTAAAAAATTCGAACCAACCCCGTTCATATACATCCCTACTTCCACTAATTATATTAGAGAGAGTACAATTACTGATCTTTTGAAGGCTAAATGTTACTCTTGGTCCAATACCAAGTAGTCCACCAAATGCCAATAGGCCAGAAAGATTTTGGGTCATTTGCACTTTTATCCCTATTTAGTATTTCGTGCTGGTCTTTAAGTTTTGCCCTTCAGATGGGCTGGTCTTTAATTTTTGTCCTTCAAAATCAAACTTATACTTAGAGGGTATAAATTACGCATTATAATATCAACAAGTTATGCCAACACCCTTAAAGAACTTATGACCTGCAAGGCATAAATTTGATTTTGAAGGGCGGCAAAAGTTAAAGGTCGGCTCATTTGAAGGGGAAAAAATAAAGACCAGTTCATTTGAAGGCCAAACCGAGTAATTAGTGATTATATGATTGAAATCAGAGGAAATAAGATTTCTTGGCCTCTTACAATTTGAATAGAAGAAAATGACTTTTTCAGATCTCTTATGAGTAAAAAATGAAGATCTCTTGTAAAAGGATCATAAAATTAAGAAATGTTTGTAAAGGGTCAAATATTTATTTCTCCCTTGAAACTAACTCATGTAATTACCTCATTCAGAGTTTGTAGCTAGCTCTAAAACTTGCATCAGTCCATGGATATATTTATTGCTCATTTGGGAGTAACTTCAATGTAGTAGTATTATCTTTAGCACACCTCTTAACTTCAGATTATTTTTCTCAAATAAATGTACACTCCTTATGAATTTCTATTGATGCTATACCGTTGCAACTTCTTTGGCTATGTCTATGATTATTTGGAAAACTCATTATAAGCCTCCAACTTTCCTTTATTGGTGTTGACCGTTTTTATATGTTGATTGTTTAACCTCTCTATAGTGGTAGCGTTTGTCCGGAAATTTCATGGCTGCTATAGTGAGGTGGTGTTATGCATGTATATTGGCATTCGATATTTAGATCTCATTTAGCTGTTATAAACAAAAGTACGCAAACAATTAACTTTTTATACTTTTTATGTTATAAACGAAAACAATATACTCGTAAATTTTAAAATCTCAATTGATTTTCATATCTCATAAATCAAAAATTGAAAAGACTAATAAATTAGTACTAAATCCATAACTGGTTGTACCACACAGATAAAGAATTAAAATATATGGAACATATGCATTTTAAATTAATTGAGAATTTAAATATTTCAAGTTTGACGTAAGAACTCTACAATTGTAGGTTGTTTCGTAAATTCTAGTCTCTTAGTGATAATATAACGCTTCAACTGACGAAAAATTTTGTCCAAACTTTCAGCAAAAGGAAATTCAATAGCTTTCCCTTGAAGGTTGTCTAAGTGCTTAACATTTGACTCTTTTATCTCCAAGTTGCAGTAGGTTGAGGCTCTTCATCGACCCTTTTGTTGTCACATAATATATTTCTTACAAAATATTATTACACGCTATTTGAGTATGGTCATTATAGAGAGATAATTTTACAAAGTGTCATTATAACGGATGTCATTGTTGTTATAGGCAAAATGTTGTTATATAAGTAAAATATAACGTACGAAAAATCGGTTCCGGAGAAAATCAAAATTCTGGTGAAATGTTGTTATAACGAATGGCAATTATAGAGAGGTCTTACTTAATATTGATTCGCATCAACTTTCGTAGAGGAAGACTCAAGGGAGAACTTTTAGTAAAAACGTTCATTAGCATTTATCCATCTTGCATGCCAAGCCAAGGAAGTCTGTGGTTCTTGCCCTGATAAGCATGCATTTTACTGGCTATTACTAGTTTTTTTTTCTTTTTTGCTTGAAATGGATAAAAATCTCTTGGTTCCAAAGTAAACAAAGAATCCAATTTGTTGTTTGTGGAAATATAAAGACAAGAATTATGCGTACATAGTGATGGAAAGTGACCATTTTTCAAAGAATAATGTGCGCATGCATATCAGCATATATATTGTGGTCTAGGGAAGAGTGGATCGCTTAGCCAACAAACTTGTACCACTTGAGTTGAATAATTATGAATTTCTTATATCATATAGTACCACATTGTCCTCCCTCCGAGCTCATCTCCTAATCATGAGCTCGTGGATGTATATATGTGAGTCATCAGTGAGTGTATGTGGCCCAAGAAGTTAAAGATCTAACTGTTTTTTTTAAGTTTAACCATGCAGTTACGTCAAAATAAATATAAATATACTGTCTTAAGCAACGAAAAGGAAAAACTATCTTTCAATTTGGGATGAAAGAAAAGTACTTACTAATTAATATGTTGGGATTTATAACCAATTTCTGAAAAAATGTTATTGGAACGCACTTGAATTATGGACTATTATAACCAATGCTTAATAAATTATACTAGAATGGGGATGGATAGTTTAAACCCATATGCACTGTATAATATATGTGTAATATATAGCCACTTTAGGACCATTTTCCTTGTCCTTTTCCAAGTGCGTTCCACCTTTTTCTTTTTTTCTTATTGATTGTTTTCCTATTGCATATCAAATTTTCTCGCTATTTTGATTGATTAGACTTATTATATTTGAAATTGTGCGCTAATAATTTCAATTCTATTTGGAGAATGATCAAGAAATGGTATCTTCTTGTTCTTGTTGCTGACTTGCTTCCCTGTCATAACATGACGTACATACAGTGTACTGATGGCAGTATCATAAACTAGTTCAAGGTCAACTTCAAAAGTGCATGCATCAGGTTGGGTGCACGTAACTAGATAATTCCACAATTGCTTGCAATTTATGACGCTAATTGCATTGCAGCTATATTATATGCGGCAATTGCGACTTTTTTTCCTTCCCGTGAATCTACGTCCTTATTGAAGAGTCTAGCAATTCAGCCTCCTTGGCTATATAAGACAGGACAGGATCCCTCCACTCGGGTTAGAGTTTTGAGAATGATAAAAATCATATTAGGAAGCGCTTCTCTTTTTAGTGAGCATCTGCGTTGTAAATCATGATTAGTTGAGTCGGTACATTTGAAATATTGAATAATTTAACCCAGAAAACGGCAAAAGTGAGGATAGATTCTTATAATTTTGATCCTGCTCGTTAACCTTAGTCAAAGTGGAGTACTGTATATTTAATCCAATAGGAAGCATGCACGGATTTCTTCATGCTTAGGAATAATTGAGGTGTGGGGATTTTACTTATCTCTTGCAGTCTTGCTCCATAATTAAAGTAAAATTTACCCCAAAAGCACGGCAAAATCTAAATAGATCGACGCCGATACTTTTTATCATCTCTCATTTAAGCAACCAAAGAAAAAGTTTAGATAGACCTGTTTCGTTATGTCAAAAGGGACTGCACCATTTATCACGATGTTTAAGATATACACATTGACAATATTAATAAATTTTATACTACAATTTAACCGATTATAATAGATTATTACTCTAGTTTTCAAGTTACTATAGCTAAAATATACACCGCCTATTTAAAGAACTTAAAATTCTTTTCGCCGTGATTCTTCCTTCCTTTATTTTGTTACCATGATTTGTTTTACTTTTTAGGTTTCTTTTTTCAAAAAAAAGTAACCATGACGTATTTTGTTTCCCTTTGCCTTTCAATAACAGCGTACAATTAAAGAGACCGTAGTTTTAAAATTCATAATCTTGTGAATTAGTTTAATTAAGCAGGTTAAATTTAAAAGCCGAGGAGTCTTTTTTAAAAAAATATTTTTTTTTATTACATAGGGGTAGGGAAAGAGGGTTACAACGTGAGGATTCGAACCCTCATTAACAAGATGAGAGTTCGGATAGCCAACCAACTGAGCTATTAGATCCCTAGAAAGCCGAGGAGTCATAGATCATGATCATGATAGAGACAAAAAGGTCCAAAACCAAATCTGGCACCAGATTGGGTCGCGGCCCATTTATGCCGTAACTTGCGGCTCCATTACAGTAATTATGTCAGGCTGTTAGCCTTAACAAGTACTATTAATTTTGGAGCAAGAAAATAAAAAATAAATGTATTTATTTCATCGAACGAACAAATGTCCTCATGTGGGGAAAAAAGAAAAGAAGCATATGTTCTCTTTGTCTTAAATTATTAGGAATTCTTACATTCACCTTATTCTAAACCAATCTCTTAAAAGAAAAACTTATCTTCTGCTTATTTATTTATTTATTTATTATTGTTAATATTTTATTCAAAAGGTTTAAAGTATTCAAAAAACTGATGTATTATATGACTTTAGACGCTTCTATTCAGAGACACTATAGAACTTTAACTTTTACCTTAATAATTGGTAAAGTATAAAGCGAATTTTTATAATATATAGTAATTTTTAATTAAATTAACTTAATTCAGCATCATCCAACATACAATAATGTCACATTAATCAAACTATGAAGATTGAATATATCGACAACCCATTAAATTTGCAGCCAAATTTTATTTAGACACTCGAACTACGACATGTTCCAATTGAGCATATTAACACATGATAAAGTTTCCCTATTGACACTTCCGGTTCAAATTGTGAAAAGTTTTTGCGTGTGTTCTCAAATTCCTATTACGTAAATAAGTTAATCATATAAAATATTTTATGAAAAAGTTCTTAAATTTTTCATTCTCATATATTATTGCAAGACCTATAATTATGAGAATCGTGGTTGTCTGCCACGCACTCTCCTCCTCGTAACTTTGACAATATTTTCACCTTCAATTAGGACAAATGATGTCAGTTTTAGAAGGGATAGTTTCGGTAATTTAAGACAAATATATTTCCACTAATCATACATTGGGTCTGTTTGGAAAGCTACCTGGTAATTGGAATTGGTGTAATTACCAGGGTAGTAATTACAAAGCCTATTAATTGCACAGGATTGTAATTACAACGATCTGTTTGTTTGTCATCAAGTAATTATAGTATAATTATAAGCGTACCGTTTGGTTGCACAAATGTAATTACACAGTTTGTTTAATTTAAAAATAAAATTTAATTATCAGAAATTAATATTTAAAAAATATGTGCCTTTATAAATATTATTAAAATTAGGTATTTAACAACACATTGTTTCTTGAAAATATATTAACTAATAATCATATATTTGTAACTAATATTGTAAAAATAAGTAATATATTTTTTTAAATTAATAATATTTTAATTTTAATAAAAAATAAAAGTAGGCCTTTTTGTGAGAACATCATGGATTGGATGTTTGGAAAAAAAGAATTTATAAATATAATGCCGTAACATTATTCAAATGTTTGACAAAACAAATCTATTAACAGTAAGTGAAAAATAAACAGTATATAACAACATACCCAGTGAAATCCCACAATATGGGGCCTGGGGAGGGTAAAGTGTATGCAGACCTTACCCTCATCTCGGAAGATAAGGAGGTTGATTTCGAAATGAAAAAAAAAATATATACTATTGAAAAATAAGCAGCATTCAATGTAAAAAAACAAGTCAATAGTACTAAAGCAAATGAATTAAAATAAAAAAAATATAACCTAAATTCAACATTAAAAAAAGAAAAGGTTCAACCTAATACTCTTATGTCAAATTCCAAAATTACATAAGTAAGTTCCAACGTAACTTAAGTAAATATAGTTCAATAGAAAGGAAAATATAAGTCTATAACCTCATTCACAACGAAATTCTACTTTAATGAAATCACTCATTATATGTCAAGTTTGTTAATGACTAATTCTTTTTAATATTAAGAGTTGTAGTTTCAAAAATTAGAATAATAACATAGTTATGCTAAATGGATAAAAAAAATACGCGTGGATCATTAGAAGTAAAGGATGTGAATGAGAAGAAAGTAAATGATAGATAAATAATATAAAAAGAAAAACATATTATAAAAATAAAATAATTAAAAAGTAAAAAGAAATTAAAATAAAACAAAAAGAGAAAGAAACGAAAAAGTAACCCAATTCTCAACCCCCTTTTGAGAATTATAGAGTGTAATTATACTCAATTCTCACCTGAAATAAATAGATCAAACTGTATAATTACATTCAATTACACTAAATTTCAATTACCTTGGTGGCCTTCCAAACATGCTCGTAAGGAATTTTAAAAAGTAAATAAAGAGTCAACCGTCGTGATTAGGGGTGTTCATGGTTCGGTTTGGGTTGGTTATTGATTAAAACCATAACCAAACCAATTTAGTCGGTTTATAAATGTATAAAACCATAACCAAACCAAATAATAATAACCATCGGTTTGGTTATTGTCAGTTTGGTTCGGTTTGGTTCGATTTTTCGGTTTATGACTAGCAGCCATGAGACTTATCAATAAAACATTAAAAAGTTGAAAAAGACATGTCTTTTTTTTTTTGTTGAAACGATAACTTTTATTTATAGTTTAAGGTGGAACATACATCATAGAAACATTTTTACTATTAATGATAGTGCAGTACTCAAGTTACCCAAAGTTGCTAAACTATTACATATAGAGCTAAAAACTAACTTAGTAGTGGCTGCACTATTTTTGTCATCTTAATACACATACCTGTAAATAAAGTAGAGCATAGGAGCTTTTAGTTGTTACAAATATACATATTAATTAAACATAAAGATTACCTAAAATTAAAATGAAAATATATGAAATAAAAAAAATTTGTGTAATGATCCCAAACTTTACTTGCATTTTGCCCTCAATTCTCCCATTTTATTAAAAAAACTTTGTGTAATGATCCCAACCTTCAGATGTTTTCTATCATTATCCCCAAGGCGAGGGTCTCGACTACAAGGAGTTGTTCTTTTATGCTTTTTAGGAGAATTACCCAAGAAGAAGTATTAGGGCATTACCATGTACTTGAGTTGCAAAAAATGCTGATGTTACTGAAGTATCTTCTATAGGAACCTCCAAATCTACAACCTCTGTCCTTTACATATGAAAAATATTAGAAGTTTAGGACTCATTCAAACAAGAAAAAAGAAAGGTATAAATTCGAAAAAAAAAAAAAAGCAGAAAGAAGCTAAAATCAAATGGCTGACAAAGAAAGGCTAAAAATTTAAGTTAAAGACATTAAACTCTAACGTGAGCTTCTATTAGTAGGTTTACATTTACCACTTAAAAGAGTTAAAGACATGGGCTTGGACATATTCTTAAAAACATTGGCCTTAAACAATCATGTGAAATAAGTAGACCAAAAATTAAATTAATGATTAAAAGGTATAAAATATTTATAATTATTTATGAAAAACTAATATTATACATATAAATAATTATAAAATTTATGTATATAATTTATCTGTTTGGTTCGGTTATTTATTCGGTTATTTTTTACTAGAACCATAACCAAAATAAATATTATCGGTTTTTAAAATTTAAAATCAAATCAAACCAAACCAAACCAAATGTCTATTTTTTTTATTGGGTTTGATTAAATTTTTGATTTGGTTTTGATTTTAACTAAAACCGTGAACAGCCCTAAATATCGTGATACGGAAAAAAAAAAAAAAGTGACATATTATGACGCCTACATGGACCCTGCAATACTGCATTGATGACCTGGCACTTTATTCTTCGCAAACTATCGAAGTGCGTCCCACTCATCGGCGCTCGCCGGGGCGCATACCATAAAACAGTTTTCCAAAGGATTTTGGCATTTTGCTATTGCTAGCTCGATTTTTTTAATTTTTTTTTAAGCTCAAATTATGCTACTGGACCCTTTGCTTTTGTTAAAGCCTAAATAGTAATAATATCTACAATCTAATCAATAAATCATTCTATCACTTTATCTTTTTAAAAAATAAGCATCTTTTGTGGATGTACTTTCCGTCCTTTTATAAACAATTTAAATGTTTAAAACGAATTACGCATCCTAACAGTTTGTGATATGATTCTTATGTGAAAAAGGAATTCTTTTTTATTTGATTTGTCTACGACCTACGTATTGAAATGAATGATTATTTTTTAAAGCGAAATATGGATATATATGTGACTGAGAAATTGTGACCAATGGCAGAACAAGAAGAGCCGACAAAGTTTTGAATGTGTTTATTGATAATTTTATTGCCCATTTTCTTGGATTATCCGGTGCAGATAAAATTTCTCACTAGTTCAATTTGCAAGTTGGATATGTTCATCTGATTCATTGTTATCAGCAATGAAGAAACTGTAAGATTTGTTCAGTATTTATAACACACACAGGAGAGTACAAAAATAATTTTGGATGATAGTTTAGGTAGGAAACTCGCATGCTGATAGTTCAGATAGAAAATTCACGAAAAAGTTATAACTCATGTGTATTTTCAATCATTACATCAAAATATTATGAAAAATATGTTTTAGATAATGCGGGCTGACCTAGCCTGACCCATGGCCTAGGGAGGACTTAAGGCCCATCATTGTGGTGGGTTGGCCCAACCCGGCCAGTCAAATTCAGCCTATATTGACAGCTCTAATCAGAAGCACTCGTTAATGTGCGACCCTACAGGTTCAATAGTAAGCTGATAGTAAATTGGTCATATTAATATAATAATCAAAAGTGACGTTTAGCAACACTCCTTAACGACCAAATAAATGAAATATATATTCAATTTACTTTCTAGAACATATAGAAGAATAATATAGCATTTTCTTCGGTCCTTATATCTTCGAGCCACCCTAGGATATGGCTCGACCTAATAGGTAACCAAATATGTGTGTATGTCAATTGTCAAATATAATCGGCCATTGAATGACCTACGAAATTCTTTTCTTCGTTTATTCAATCAGAGTATTAGAATCAGAAGGGATTTCTTTATAATGAATTTTTTTAGAGTTATCATAAGATTCGAAACTCGATAAATAATGAGCTCAATCTCTATTCGCATTCACTTACATGACAAACTTTCATTTGCGGTAAGTTTCAAACCTGTGACGTATGCCTAGCCAACTCAAACATTGTGCATTGCGCTCTTAACCACTAGACCAGCAAATCCCTGAAACGAATTAAAAAGGATATATCATATTTCAAAAAATGTTAATATTGCTCTTCAAAGTTCAAACAGTATCCCCACGCCACCAAAGTGGCACTTTTTGTTTAGAAGATCACATTCAACGCACGTGCTTCTTGATTTTTTGTCTTAGAAATTATATTAACGACTCAACTAACTTATAGAACAACCACTTTTATTTATTTATTTATTTTACAAATTTTATAACAACTCAACTAACTTAGAGGACGACCCATGGATTGAGTAAATAATTAGAGAGAGATAATACATACTTAATTAATATCATCTAAAATTAAGTCGAATTTGTTCAAGTTTTTCTCATCTTTAACCTATTTTACAGGTCTAATGTCTTCACCTAGAGTCTTTCTTTTCTTTCTATTTATTTCGGCAACTATATTTGTCATTTAACATAAGGTATAAATTACCAGTTTTCAAGCTTGTAATATACGATGCGAAAGACAATGGGAAATATATTTATCAATAGTGTGATACAAGCATACTAAATGCAAAGTGAAAGGGACACTTTATTGTTGCGATCGTGACAACAAAATGAATCATCAATTAATTAATAATAATCATATTTAAATTAGATAACTCCCACACAAAGGAGGAACTAATACTGTTTATTTTCTATAATAATATTAATTCAATGAGATCAGACGAATCTTGGCGGAAAAAAAAAAAAGCAAAGAGAGGAATCCACTCTTACTTATTTTGCAATTTCTTTAAAAAAAAAAAAAAACAAAACAAAAAAAAAATCTAAAACGTATCATGACAAGTGAGATGTTTCTCTCTAATTGCTATACTTATCCTAATGGTATTAACTAAACAAAAAAAGCATTAAAAACGTATGATATAACCTTTCATGGTAAGGAGTAAAGCCTAACAATTTTTGCAGTGTTTTGTTTTAATGAGCAACTAACTTGGAAATTAATTAAAATTTGGAACTAGTAATTATCAAATCTTTAGGCAAACCAACCCAGTTAAAGACTGACCCCGCCACCAACCACGATTTGACCTTTAATTATACTTTCCATTTGTTATTTTGTTAGGGATAACTCCTCCTTTGCTTCCATATTTATTACTCAAAATTAATTTTGATCCTCGTGATAGACTGATGATTCACTAAGCATGTTTAATCTTGAGTCAATAAGATGTGTTTATTTGATCCCTTTACATAGAAAAGATATTATATTTACATTATTTTTAATGCTATTAACTATAACATCCTCAAATATGTTGAACAATTTTCTTCAAGTGTAATTCAATACTTGAGGAAATTAATGATTTAAAAGTTAATGCAGAATGGCCAAAACGGCACATATCAAGTAATTGAAAAATAAATTAAATATATTCAAGCTCATATAGGCCAAAAATATATAAATTCTAATATCTTAGAGATTAAAAGCACAAATTCCCTTTTCATTTATTACGTTCCACATAAGCCTTTTGGCCCTTTAACCACCTAAAGAGTCTTCTTTTAAACGGGTGACAACAATTTTTTACCTGCAAATAGGAGCTTCCCTTTTACGTATTTATCCCTTTGTAAAACCGAAACGTTTTTCTACTACAGCCTTTAACTAATAATTACGATTTCCACTTGGATAAGGCTTTCTTTTTTCTTTTTCTGACTTGGATTACTCTTTTACCATCCCACCCAAAATATGACTCTTTCATCTCCTTCTTTGTCTAGGATTATAATAATCTTTTGACTAATAAGTAAGGAAATATAGCACCTTTGATCATTTAATTATTGGTAAATTTTAATTTTGATCCTAATAATACATAATTTAATATATTTAATCTTTAATTAATTAAAATTTATATTTGAATTATCTTTAAAACTATATTACCGTCAAATATGAAGTAATAATACAAATTTAACATATAGATGACAAATTAAGTGGTCTATAAATTATAATCATAGTAAATTTCAAGCAACGAGATCAAAAGTGTATATTTCAATTAACTGAAAATTAAATATGCTTAGATTAAACATTACAAGAACTAAAATTAGAATTTACTATTGGAGTACCAAAAGTCTTATTAACCCAATAATTACGATTTCCACTTAGATAAGACTATTTTAGTTTTTATTTTCTGACCTGGATAAGCCTTTTATTACCGACCTAAAATATACTACCGTTTCATTCTCCTGCTTTGTGTAGAGTTACAATAAACCAAGGGTTACTAATAACTAAACCCCTATATAAATAGACCTCTCTATCTCCTCTAAAACACTCTGTTCTTTCATCATCACAATTTATATTTCAGAGTTAGATTAGATTTATGCGTTATAGATAGATCATGAGCAACTTTCCAAGATCTTTAACAGACTCTTCTTTTACTCTCTTCAAATTAGCCATATCTTCTTCTGATCCTTGGCCTTTCTCTCTAATCTCCTTCTTCTAACCCCCAAATCTCTCAATTGTACAATCTTTTTTCTTTTTCTTTTTCTTTTTCTCTACAAAAAACACAACAATTCACATATTTTAGAGGTGCAATTCTTGTTTTTTTAACTTGTTCTTGATTAGTACAGCTATGGGTACCGGAGAAAAACACCATCATCATCATCTGAATTTCCATTTTCACGTGCCACACATTAGCTTTCATCATCATAATGGGAAGAAAGAATTGAAGAATATACCAAAAGGGTGTCTTGCAGTTATAGTAGGTCAAGAATTGAAGAATATACCAAAAGGGTGTCTTGCAGTTATAGTAGGTCAAGGAGAAGAACAACAGAGGTTTGTTATCCCTGTGAATTATATCAATCATCCCTTGTTCTTGCAGCTACTCAAAGAAGCAGAAAAAGAATATGGATTTGATCATAAAGGTCCAATTAATATCCCTTGTCATATTGAAGAATTTCGCCATGTTCAAGGCTTGATTGCTAAGGAAAATCCACATCATCACCATCATCATCATAACCACCATTGGTGCTTCAAGGCCTGATTGATTAAAAAAAAAAACCTATAGTTACATATCTTGATACTTAGTACTTTTTGACTCGGAATTCTAAGTGCTTACACTGATGTAAATTTCTAGTTTTGCGTCGAGTCTTTTTTTGGGCTAGTTTTTCTTTTCCTTTTTTACATGCTATGTTCCAAGATGTTCATGTACCCAAAAATGTGGTGAAAGACAATGGACAACTTAAGTTGGAATAATATTCATAATACCAATTTTTCTTTAATTTTTCATGTTCTGAACTTCTATTAAATTTATTACTATTAGAAGAAAAATTATGGGTCTACTTTAGTTACTATTTTAATTTGCTCCCCAGAATTGGTTCTTGCTTTTATAGATAAGAATCTAGAAGAGTGCAAATCTTGATTTCCATTTATGCATACAAGGTACACAGTATTTGTTTGGTGTAAAATTGCTCCTATTGTGACACCACATGTATACGAGTTTCTAAGTGTTTTTTTTTTTTTTTTTTTTTTTCTTTTTGCAATTCCCTTGTCCCTTGGGTGTTTAGAGTATTGAGTTATTGATAAAAGATGCTTCTCCTCCAAGGGGTTTTTGGTGAAGGTACGTCCACACCACCTTATTGCAAATCTACTTTTGTCCCTTTCTTTAATATCTCGAAGTTGGGCCTTGGTTAGTTCATACTTTGTTTTCACCTGGTTCTCAGTTTCTGGGGTTCACTTGTTCTTTTGCCCTTATATGTATGTTATTGTCAGCTTTTGCTTGGTTATATCATCCAAAATTCTCAGCTTCCTTTTTTGGGAGATAGCGTTGCAATGGTACTTCAATTGTTTTCCTTGATTTTTTTAATTATTATTTTTTTTTGGTTTGAAATAACCATTTGGTATTTAAAATTTACCTAATTCAAATTCACGTTGAGGTACTCCGTATCAGGATTTGTTCATTCTCCCACTCGAACTCGAAATATAATGTGCACTTCTAACGAATTGTGGAGGTTAATTCATATGAACTTTTAATGAAAATTTGTAACCCATATGAGTGAGGGAGATGTTGGAGTTACAGGAGCACCCTGGATAGATTTTACCTGTGTGTGTTGAAGTAGATCGCTTTTGAAGATTTTAACTTTGTTATGAAAACATAATTTATTTATACATAAATAATATATCTCCTCTAAAGAATTTGCGTTGATTCTTTTGGAAAGAGTATTCTTGAAGAGTGCAGAGTAATGAGATTTCCTTTTCTTTTAAAGAGACTTCCTTTTGGTGTTACCACAGAGAAATTGTGTATCAATCAAAATGAATGATTGTTTCTTTGTTTGTTAACTCTGAAATGCTCCACTACCCAGTGGTGTTTAATGGATTTCATAATTAATGATAATGTGAATGTGAAGACTAAAGCAAAGATCTCTCAAGAATCATGTAGGGGCCGGCCATGGGCAGAATTTCTCTGGGGCACTTGTTTGACAATCTTGAAAGAAGATGCTAGATTTTCTCAAGTTGCCACAACGGCAAAGATGAACTGTAAGCAACTAAACTTAGACTAAAGGAAAGTGGGATTCTCTCCCTTACACATGGGAATTTTTGGATGTCATAAAAGCATTTGACTTCTCAATTTTATATATGCATTTCCCAAAATAATTGACTACTACTAATCATATTGTGGCTTCTAATGTTGCGAGTCTTCCTTTAATACAACATCTCCACTTTAGGGGCCGTTTGGACATATCATGTTTTTTTAGAAAAAAAAAAAAACGTTATTGGGTTATATATTGAAATAATTTTTGATTAACTTTTTAAGATGAGTTTTTCAAATTACACTTGCTCCAAAAAATATGATTGGCTATCTGAATAGGCTGAAGGAGAGCAAAGAGGCAGCTACTATCCCAGCCCATGGGCAAGCCTCTTCTTTCTGAAGGTTAGCTTGCTTTAGCAGCGGTGTGATGATTCAGGTTCGGGGAAGGCGTAGGAGCTAGGTGGAGCAATAGCAAAGCTCTAGTGGTAATGAATGCGCTTGAAGAATTGGCCTTGACCAATTATATGGTGAATTCTTTTTTCTCATTCACAAAACTTTTATTTTGTTTCAAGTGAAATGATTTTAAAGCACAACGTCAACTTCCAAATATCATTTTTCAACTTCAATCACAAAACTCTTTTTTTTTTTTTCAAGTTTGAATCAAATCTATGTTCAACCCTAATAAACAATTAGACATTTTACTTCCCTGATCCATTTAGACAAACTTCGATTAACAATGGAAGATATATTGTTTCATTATTTTGATTTGAGAAATATGTAGAAATTCATAAACACTTTCATATTTAGTTTCTGAATATTGTATACTATAAATTAAAGTTTTAAAGGACATACATTAGAGGGCATGCTTCACGAGGTATTGTGGCAGTATAAAAGAGTATAAAACTTAATGCAAGTTGGTAATTGGATCAAACAGTGGAACCATTCATTCCTGTCGCTACAGCAAGTTGCACCTTGTTGTAATTTATATTTATTTTACCAAAGGGGAATTCCCCTTATTAAAGGGAAAAAGTGTCATCCAATCACATTCAGTTCCCTTACTTTGGACACCTTTCCTTGTGCTTCTCCTCATTTCTTGTATGTGTAATATGTGGTTACTTTTTATCTTCTCCAAAGGTTGGCTCAACCCAGAAAAGTAATACGTCCGTTTTATTTCATGTATCATAGTTTGATTATACATATTGGACTATATATTTTTTTAACAAGTTATTAAATTAAAAATGTATAAATATCAAAATGTTCTTTGAATCTTGTAATCTTAAATTAAAGATATGCATAATTATCAAAACGTCTTTTGAATCTTATGATCCTAAACATGTCATGTGGATGTTGAAATTAAAGAAGCACTACAAATATAGTCTGTGACAATTTTTTTAAACAGACTAAAAGGAAAAGTAAAACACATAATAGTAAAATAGAGGGGGGAATATATCAGAAAATCAATATGGGAAACTTCACCAACAATTAAACAACTTTAGGAAAGTAGAAATTGCGTTTGCTTAGGTTTTTGAATTCAAATAGCACTTTTCGAGAACAATCTTTAAATTATGTCTGCAATTAGCTCAGTGGACTAAATTTTTCCACAATTAATTCTACTATATTTAAAGGTGAAATTTAACCCAGTGACATTGGAGGACAGATATTAAAGAATGGCATCAAAAAGAGGCCATACGTTGCAAATAATCCAACTTTGGATGCTGGATAAAGAAAAAGAAAACAAAAAAAAGGACATCTCAACATTCATGCGCCTGGATGGTTGTACCGTCAGGAAAGATTTCATAAAAGGTTGATGTGAAACCGAATAAAAGAACAAAAATAATTATTACGTGCTCAAATATATGCTTCAATACTTTTATTGCAGCCTAAATTATATGTTGATCACTGTACGAAGAGATAAGCTCCCTATATCACAATCTTAAGACTGATGGTGTCTTTAATTTTAAATAAGAACACAGCAGTGTTCACTAAGATGCGACTTGAGGCATCAAGTGTTATCGGAAGACCTTCTAAGATTCCCATACATTATTTTTGTAACAAAAATAGTTGAGAGTTCATATGATAATCAACTACCGTTATATGTCAATTGTTAGTTTGTAGTGGTTGCTTTAGTTAAGAGGAGAAATTCAAATAGTATTTGTTTTCCCTATCCACCTGCCCCTACGAAAACAAAACGTGCACACAATACACTTGTTTCGCAGACTCAAAGAAAATTCTGATTAATTCTCACTGCATAACTCTCCTCACTCTTTTATTATCTTTTGAGTTCAGAAAATAGTCTAAAATAAGCCTCTAAATAAGGAAGTAAAACTTCATTGATGAGTACCAGTAATTGTTAGAATACTTCCACCTGTCCTAATTATATCACAAGCTTTTTTTCCCAATGACGTTCCTTAATTTGGGTTACTGATAGTAATTATCATACACAACTTTTATTACTCTAAAAAAATTTGAACTCATTTAACTATTCAAATTTATAACTTTGGCGTTAGTGTTGATTTAACATCTTTTTCCATTACCACTAGGCATTAGTACATAGGTTAAACTAATATTTCAATTAATAGCAAGAAAAAACCTAATATTTTAAACATCACATCCGTTCCAACACCTTCATGTAAAATGGAATTGGAGGGTATGAGAATCTCTATTTTTCTTTTTTCTTTTGAATGATAAAGTCCGGACGAGTTTACGTGCATCTTAAATTGCAGAAATTTTCTCCAATTGTCCCTTTTGGGACAACTATTTAGTAAATGACCTTTTATTTCTCTTGCAACTTTGGACCCTTTAGACTACGGTCTAAAGATCATTTTTGAACAAACTGAAAATTTATGAAAAATCGGTAGATAATTGGTTTTAAATTTATAAGTTATTGTAAACGTTAGACGACACTATAATCTTTTGTCTGTAAGGTTGAACAAACATATGATCCGAGTCTAACATTGTTCAAAAAAGTAATTTTCCAAAAACTACATTTGCATAACTTCTAAAAGTACATTTTTTTTGCGCGGATTGTCCTTCTGTTGGGGTGGTCTTTAATTTTTGGCCCTCAAATTGATGGTCTTTAATATTTGCCCTTAGCTTAACACCCAGAGGTCCTGGGTTCGAATCCAGGCTCAATCAAAAAAAATTCACAAGGCATAAGTTGGGATTCACAGTGCAGAAGTTGAGATTCGCGAGGCATAAGTTCGACCCCAATTTATGCCTTAAGAAGAAGTTTGCCTTAAGGCAAACCTCTGCCTTAAGGCCTAACTTCTTTTGCCCAAAGCTACGCCTTGCGGGGCGGGGTTTACACACAAAATAATATATATATATATATATATATATATATATATATATATATATATATATATATATTTTTTTTTTTTTTTTTTTTTTTTTTTTTATTATGCCTTGCGAAATTTTTTTTTTTTTTTGGGGGTTGAGGTAGAGTTTTGAAGGACAAAAATTAATGCCTTGAGGGGCAAAACTTAATGACCACCCACAATGAATCCCAACTTATGCCTTGCAAAAATCATTTAAAATTTTTGTGGAAGGGCAATTTGCGCAAGATTGGGGGTGGTCTTTAATTTTTGAACCGGGTCTTTAATTTTTGTCCTTAGCCAAAAGCTCCTTGGCCCCTCGTTCGAAGGACGTCAGTCCAAAAATTAAAAAAAAAAATCACAAGGCATAATTTGAGGGCAGTTGGAAATTTAAAGACCACCCCCGTCTTGGGCAAAAAAAAAAAAAAAATGTTGGGAGTTTGCAAATTGCCCCTAAAAGTATGGACAAAATCATTGCCTAAAAAGGTGCATTTGTGCAAGGGCAATTTGCAGGATTGCCCGGGGGTGTTAAACGAAGGACAAATATTAAAGACCATCAATTTGAGGACCTTTAAAGATCATCCCAAAGAAAGTCGATCCGCGAAAAAAAAATTGTTTTAATTTTTGTCCTTGCCCTTCTAAAAGCTTTAAATCTTTCGAACCTCATATTTGAAATGTTTAAAAAAGTTAAAAAAAAAAAAAAATCACAAGGCATAAGTTGGGATTCACGGGGCATGAGTTGGACCCCAACTTATTACTCAAACTCTGTCTTGGGCAAAAAAAAAAAAAAAATGTTGGGAGTTTGCAAACCTCTGCCTTAAGGCCTAATTTTGGGTAAAAGTTTGCCTTAAGGCATAAGTCTACCCTGTGAATCCCAACTTATGCGCTGCGATTTTTTTTTTTTTTAACCGAACCTAGGTTCGAACCCAGGACCTTGGGGTGTTAAACGAAGGACAAATATTAAAGACCATCAATTTGAGGGACCAAAGTTAAAGATCATCCCAAAAGAAGGCCGATCCGCGAAAAAAAAAATTGTTTGCGCAAATCAGCCTCTTATTTGTTCCATCTGGACCCTGCTACAGCCCACAAGGATAAGCACAAGGTAATGAATAACTACCAAGATTGGAACAGGTAGACTCCCATTTATTGTTGTACTATAGTTGTGATTCAAACCCAAAAATATCATATTATTACTCCTATACCTTATAACCACTCGATCATCTCTTTAGGTACTCTTTTTTAATGCATTATTGAGGCACGACTGGACTAATGCCTTAATAATAAACGTGATGATATTGTTTGAAGATTAGTTAGTGAGAACCCAATCTTGTCAATGACTTATTAAGCAGCATTCCAGAACCTAATGGACCGATTGCCAGTTTTATTTGTTGCTTTCACAGTTACCGGCTTGGTCTACTTAAGAAAAACATGAAAAATAATGTCAACTTCCCACCTTCACTTCCTATAATCTTATCTTTTTGCCTTTATGTTAAATCAACCGGTAGTTGCAAACTTGCAGTCACTTTCATTGTCTAGGATGTTGACTGCCACAAGTAGAATATGCTCAGCCAAAAATAATAGGACAATAAGCATTCAGCATGTTGTTTTGATCTCCCTGAAGTTCTCTTCCTCAAAAAAAAATCTATTACAGAGATCCAAAATCCAAATCACTAGTTATTAAAGAATAAAGATCGTATCCTCGCGACGTAAATGAAATATCATTGACAACAGATAGTTTAACACTTCCTATTTCTGCACAAGAAAAAAAAGGGGGGGAAAGAATAGAAATTATAGTCTCTTGTTCTCTCTTTGGAGCAACTTGTGTGCTCCATACAGCCATGTTATCGATGATGTCTTGTGCTTGAACTACGAACAGTCACACCATGCAAAAATTTGGTATACCCAAGGAAACTCAATTTTCTATCGGATGGTCTGATGCAATCCTTGAGAAAAGCGTAAGCCGCAGGACCCAAATTCATTTCCTGCAAACACAGATATCAAATCAAAAATAGCAAAGATGAATCAATTCAACGGCACTGCCAGTACACCCTTGGCCTACCTGTGCTAATTCCTCAACAGAAATGACACGGTTTCCTTCTTGCTCAAAATAATCGAAAGCGGCACTAGCAATTTGCTCCCAGTTTTCAAGAGCCTCAAGCTGATATGTACTAATTGCAGCAGCACAGAACTCTTCAAAGTCCATTTGCTTATAAGATAATGGTTCCAGCTTCAATTTAACAAAACAAAAACATGAGTTCAAAGCTGTAGAAGCGATTAGATGTTAAGTTCTAACACAAAAATACGAGATGCAAGATCTCAGATCTATAAGAAATTTCACATGCTTTTCAGGAAGAAATGAACTGTTAGGATTTAACTTTTCATTTGGAAACTAACTATTCCTCCATGCCATAGGAAAACAGCACTTTCTTACTTAAATATTACACTCTTTACTCAGAGTGGAGCTTTCAGAAAACGAAGAAGATCTTGTTTCTTGTGTTCAAGAGTAAAAAACGATAGAAACAAAGAGGAGTGACATCTTGGGTGAAGAGTCCCTTTTAACTAGTAGAATACAGGAAGCTGAAATACTTGCACGAACAACGGTTTCTTCTATGCCCTCTCCAAGGTAATTATCATTGACAAGTGCATTAATGTGATAAGCATGTGGCCACTTACGACTGACCCCAGATCCCAATGATTATCACTTAAAAGCATGAGCTATCTAGGACGTTAATATTGTTATGCATGTAATACGTAAATGATAGAAGTCAAAGAGAAAACAAACACAATGCGGATAAGATACTACAACATAGGTGTCTCACCAAATTTAAGACGTCGGGAACTCTGGCCTCCCTCATGGCATCAGTCGTTTGTTTCATAAGTGCCTGCACAATCAAGGCAAAATCAATTTATGATGACGTAATTAGGAATTGGAAGATAGATGGAAGTGGTTCGAACACAATATCCAAAAAGTTGTAATTTTTTGTGAAATAAAAATTATACGGTAAGACCACCAACCATCTTAAAATTATTGAGCGACACACAACCAGCTTTCGGTTCCAATAAACTGAATTGAGCCCTGAGGTATATTAACTCTTCTTCTGTCAATGCTTTTGAAAGAGCCTGCATTATCAGCATAGATTGAAATGGTTTACACTCTTAAGAAAGCAGACTTCAAAAGAATGCTCCAAGAAGCATTCGACCACCACCATATAGAAATTACCTTCAGTGCTGCACGTTTCAAGGGTGATGTTCGTATATAAGACTTGACCAGTTTAAAGATCAATATGTCTAAGGGTACAAAAGGATTTTCGGTCCTTAACCATGGATGAGCTGCAAATGCAAAAGGAATCCATCAGATCCACAAGTTGAAACGTGTACGGTAAAATCAATGGAAATTGATAGATGCCAAGAGAAATCCAGACGCTCAGCACAGAGTGTCTGCCTCACAAAATCATTGATAACTGGTCAAATACACAGATAGCCCCTCAAAGTTGGCAGGGAATATCATATACATGCCTTAACTCTAACTAGGACTAGTTAAACACTTATATTTGACTGAATTGCGTCTTGTGAACCCTTCAGCCAACAAAACCACACAAAACATAACGCGTGACTTTTAGACACTGATGATGTGTCAGATGATCGACAAAATAAAGACCCCTATTATTTTAATAAAACATGTTATCCCATAAAACCCAGACTCCACTTGTGGGATTACACTGAGCATGTTGTTGTTTGTTTGTTTGTGTTATCCCATAAAACCCAAACATAAAAAAAAATTAAAAAAAATGTTTACACTGCCCCCTTCATTCGTGTTCTTTCCGCAAACAGTAACTTTCTCTTCGTAATCTTCTTAATCCCTTCAGAAAATAGCAGAAGCTTGGTGGCACAAGTTTTGGGTCATTACCAACGGTACAACAAGAAAACTTCAAGACAACAACTATAGATGCTTTTCATCTTGCTTCTCCACCATGGTACAATTATTTAGAAACAACAATTTTTTGGGTGGCTGGTTTTAAACCTTCTATGCGCTTTCCAACTATTAATTACTCAATGGGATGAGAGATATCAGTAGAACAAGGGGAAAGAATGAAGCGGCTAAAATCGGAAACAAAAAGAGAAGAATATCTGGGGATAAAACAATGGTGAAGGCTCAAGAAAGTGTGGCGGCAACCAACAATATTTGAGCTGATGAAAAGAAGAGGACTGCTCGTCGATGGGCAAGCTTCAGAGTTGGATACTGTTATTGATGGGCTAAAACAGTCGAAAATGGTGGTGTTAGAAGTTGCAGACATCTTCGAGGATCGGGGTGAGAATGGTTCTAGAGATTCTCCGGCCAATATAGGGCGTAAAGTCATTAGAGGCCGTGGCTCACTTTCATCTTTTGGGGAATCGCCATATAATTTAACATCTCTAAGCCTTTTGAAACCTCTAGTTAACTCCTTTTTTTAATCCTTACCTCGAGACCCAAAATTATTTGTTATGAGCTGAAACCCTGCTCTGTAGTTCCTGTGAGGAAGAACAAAGATATGGTAACAGGGCGGCTGGTTGCGAGGAAGGGTGAGAAAGATGAAGAGAAAATTGAAGAGGGTGCGAGGGCGATTGCTATCATGCTATGATGATCTCTAATGAATGGGGCTTTTTTTAGAACAGCATGAGAAATTTTGCAGAAAAGAGGCATGTTTACGCGCACAAAACAAAGTGTACACATATGGTTTGCCACATCAGCATTTTGTATTTACAAGACACATTTTTGTCAATTAAAAGTGTTCGACTGGTCATGACTGAAGATGAGGGATCTAAATGACATTTCGTGTCAAGTTTGCGGGGCTATCTATATATTTGGCCTTGATAAATTGAACTTCCTTTATTTTGATAAAGTTGATAAATTGAACATAAAACAACTTACCCAGTGCTTGAGAAGCAGTCATTCTCTTCCTATGGTCTTTATTCAAAAGCCTTTTCACAAAATCTCTGGCCTCTGCCGACACTGAAGGCCAAGGTGAGTCCTCAAAATTAGGATCAGCTCGTAACACAGAACGAAAAATGCCGGACTCCGTGCGTGCCCAGAAAGGTCTACTTCCACATAACAAGATATACGTTATCACACCAATACTCCACATATCTGCTTCAATGCTGTAGGACCTATGGAGTACTTCAGGTGCAACATAATATGCACTCCCAACAATATCATTAAGACGTTGATCTGCAAAAGTAGAAGAATTGATTGTTTTACATCTTAAAGGCAGTTTTCAATACCAAATTAATAAGGGATAGGTGATCATCATACGTGATACAGCAAAAGTAAATGAATATGCACTGTAGAGCAAATTTCATAAGCAAAAACTACCATAAACAAGAAACACGGTAGAAAATACAGCTATGAAGACATTCAGAAAGTTTCTGAAGAAAGGATCAGGGCTACTGATTACAATGAATCAACAGAATAAAGCATTTCACATCCTGATCACAGAGATGCAACTTAATTGAAATGAAGTATCAGACCAGGCTTAGCAAAGAACAATTGGTGACTGACTGTGACATGTGATAATAATGAAAAGTCATACGCCCTATAACAGCAGAACTTCTCAAATCACTCCTAATCTACTTATCTTGACATTGCCTAAGTTCGATTAGTTAAGCAGCTGACTTGTTGTACAAGATGATAAAAAACACATAAAAGAAAGAGAGAGAGAATCTTGCTGATATTTCAATTTACTTATAGCAAGTAGCAACTGAGCATAGAAAAGAGAGGTATCAACTCCGCTGCTTTTGATTTCTAGACATCCAATATTTAATACAACCAGTGTTTTAAATGATAGTTTGGGTCTCATCTTGGGGCAGCGAAAACGAAATTCGCAGCTGGATTTTCTAGCTGGAACTCTTACATCCCACTAAGCTATTACCTTTATACCGAAAGCTGGGAGCTATGCCATGTAATTTGGCTCACCTCTTGTGCCAAATATTGTTCGATAGGGACCTCTTGTGCAAACTATGTAAATAAAGGTTACATCTGAGCTCCAGTCGTATATTAAAGATCTATGTCCTTTATGTAAATCTATGTCGTTTATGTAAAATGTGGAATAATGGCGAGAACTCCACAAACAGCCTACAACCTAATATTATACAAAAGTGAGTTTTTTTCCTCTTGAGATTAAGAAGTTTAAACTGCTTTACTTGATATCTCTTAAAGAAACAACCAGTTGCAACTACGAAAATTTGTTTTCCTTTGAAAACTTGTCACAACATGAAAAAGAGATTATTTTCAAAGATTCGAAGCATCCTAACAAAGACCTTTTGAAGTATGATAGACCCCACCGCATCATAAAAATTAAGTGCATTTTCAAGAAGCCATGGGCATCTATGGTCATTAAATGACATCTGATAAATCAACCAAAACGAAAAAAGAAAATTTAAATGGTCTGTCTTATTCAAATGCAATTATTACCTGGTCTAATGAAGTCTGATAGACCAAAATCAATAACCTTCATTGCGTCCTCGTCTTTCTTTGCAAAAAGAAAGTTCTATAAAGAAATAAAGTTACAGAAGCAGTTAGATCAGTGGAAGAGGAGAACATCTCCTAAAAATGTGATTGACATTTGTGCTTGTTTTTAGTGAGGTTGCTTTATGTAGTACCTCCGGCTTCAGATCGCGGTGCACCACACCTTGAAGATGACAAAAAGCGACGACATTTAGTATTTGAACCACAATACTCTTGGCATCCTCCTCTGTGTATCTCCCGCCTCTGGGAAAAAAGAGGAAGGCATTTTAAACTAAACCTTTTATATTATGATTAACATGCGAATTAGCAATAATTACCTTGATAAAATCCTGTCCAATAGCTCCCCGCCTTCGCATAACCTATTATGAACAAAGTATTGGAACAAAAAAAGTAGACAACTCACTTCAGAATTAAGTTAAAGCAACAACAACCACATCCAAACCTATGAATCCTCATTATTCACTCTGTGCCATCAAGTCCCCTTTCATTCTAATATGAAAATTTCTCTCTAGGGCAAATTTAAGGTTTTCTAACATTAGAGATCATTTACATCTAAAACTTACTCTTACACTGACATACAAATCTTTGACAAACTAAAAAGACTTCTGACAAGCTTGACCTATTGAAAGCGCCAACATGATAGAATTATCTTAAAGGAATTTCAAATAATCATACCAATAAACCGGAGCATATCAAAGGGGAATAGAGTTCAGAAAAGAAAATTCTTGACAAAATAGAGAGCTATCTTAACATTGCATAAAATTTGTTTAAAGAAATGGTTACTGACATTTACTGAAAGCATATCTAGTGAAACCAGAATAAGGGAAGTAAGACGAAATTGAAGAGAAGGAAACACGTACTCCATTACTATGTAGACATTGTTGGCATCCTCAAATGCATCATAATACTTGACAAGATTCTGATGTCCAGATAAGGCTTTCAATATCTTCACCTCCCTGCGTACATCTTCAATAGATATAGCTGTTGTCATCTGCCAAACAATATTCACCCCGTCAACAGCCTAATCTTCCCAACTCAAACTTAACACCTATGGGTCATGTCATTGCCAGAAAAAATAATATCCACACAACATTTGAATTGCAACCTTTAAGGGGTCGTTTGGTTGGAAACAAGTTATCCCAGGATAAATTAGATTAGTTATTCCACCCTCCCACAAGGATAAAATATCACTACAATCCCGAGATTAGTTATACCGCGATTTTATCCCAAACAAACATGGGATAAACTCATCTCAAATATAATCCCAGAACTATTTATCCTTATTCCTCGCACCAAACGAGCCCTAAGTGTTTAGGATCACAGGAATTTACGTTTTGCTTATGGATGTCTCTGTCAAGCATGCAACTACTTTGTACAACGTCTCTGATTACGGAACATCATAGGTAAGTCAGACTAAATGGAGAATCAATATTGACAGAAACAAATAAGGCCTTGATTAGTTATGTCTTAGCATGCCATCAAGTCTGGTTCACTAGTTTTAACACCAATAGAGAGCTCAAAGATACGTCTGCATAAACACAGCACATCATCAATCACCTTGTAGAATAGCTATAGCTTCCAAGTTTCCATTAATTGCCCTTACACCATTACTAAGCTAGTCTTACAGGTCACACTGGCTTGAAAATTTTCATTTCTCTAAAGTTCTCTTGACATGTACTCCATCCTACAACATAATGGACATCCAATTTTTTTCCACAACAAACGACATATTATCGGAAACAGCCTCTGTACCTCCCAAGGTAGGGTAAGGTATTCGTACACTCTACCCTGTATGCGTACACTCTACCCTCCCCCAAACCCCACTTTGTGGGATTTCACTTGGTATGTTATTGTCGCTGTTGTAACAAAGGACATATCATCCCATGGACAAACCACTGATTCACATTGTGTGATCTATTACAATACATGACAAAATTCCCATATCCTCAAAAGGGAAAAATCCGAAACTACAACGGACTCCCACCTACATTACTGTCAAAATCGCCTAGCTATAATCTTTTCTGATAATCGAATCGCCTAGCTACAATCTAAAACAGCTATCTTTATGGACTTAATCTGAATTATATAGTAGCTTCTAAAAAAGAACAGCAAATGTAAAAACACATACCACACACCTTAGCTTTGGAAATGATCTTGACAGCCACAGGCTGATTTTTAAGTTCACCTTTTTTACCTTTAGCCCAACAAGTATGACCAAAATGCCCTCTTCCAATCTCCTTACCCAACTCATACTTAGCCGTCAAATTCTTAGGATAACCAAAGCTTTTATCAAGCTGTCTTTCACTTTCACCACCTTCATCTTCAGGTATTGGCCCTTCTTTATTCTTCGTCCCATTCCTTTTTAAGATCGCCGATAATATCGGTTTCGCCGGTGACGGAGGTGGAAACGGCCACTTGAATTTCCTCCTCGGTGTTCCTACCGGCGACGGTGACGGCGCTATTCCTGCTGGATACGGGCTTTGAAATGGACTCGTCGTAAATGACTGAGCTGGCGTGCTGTTATTGGTTGTCCCGTTACCGTGAGGTGACGGTGAACGTGGTGGTTTAGGGCGGTTGTTGGTGGAGGATACGGCGGAGTTGACGTCAGCTACTGTCACGATGCTGACGTCATTATCGCCGGAAATACCTTTACTGCAGCAATGTCCCATCGAAATAGTCCGATCACGGCCAGTCAAAGTCCACTCATGTGACTGGTCAACAAAAAATAAAAATAAAAAGCTTAAAACCAAATTGTAAAATTTCAAAGTATTTATATTTATATGTATATAAAAGAAGAAGATGAAGAAGGAGGAGGAGGAGAATAAATCAGAGCAAAAAATAGGGTAAGACTATAGTTATTTTATTGACATTAAAGACATTTTTTTGGATCAGAAAAAGATGACGTCAACACGTCTGAAAATGTGAAACCTTTATAGTTCCTAATTATACTCGTCAATATACGACAACGAAATCTGATTAATATGAACACAGGAAATAAATTGAAATTTTGCAAATGAAGGACAAAAAAGCACAGCTTAGGTGTTGAACGGCCCGAGAAGTTTCTTTTCTTTGATAAAATCGCTGTTTTTGACGCTTTCTTGTTTCTTTGTACTTCTTTCCACACAGTGTGTGTGTGTGTATCTTTCAAACGCCGTATTTTGCAAGTCTGTGAAACATATTGCCAACTTTTGTTTGACCAGTCTTTTGTTTGATCTTTCACATTGGCCACATTTGTTTAGGTCGTTAACTTAAATTAAACATAGGACCTGTTCTATACAACTTTGTATTTTCTCAATGCATTTTTTCCCAAAAATACCTGGACCATGTTAATAAATTTGAAGCATTTTCCGTTAGTTACTATTTAGATAAGTGATTGTGTAATATTTAAATAAGAAATAATGGATTTTCTTTTCAGAACATTACGTCTTAACTAGTAGATTTTTATTTTCGCGGCACACCAACCAAATACTAATTAAAATCATAAGACGAATGTAGTAAAAATCGTGATAAATTAGCAGAAGTGACTCAAATCGGTTTGCCTTAATATAATATTCCAAATAGGTATTGTAATTCTTTAAATGTGTACAGGTTTACAACCCCCAAAATTAACTTGCACTTATGTATCCATTGAGTTGGGAGGGTAAGTGTATGAAGTAAATCAGACAGCACAGAAAAATTGGTGGAAATTTGAGAATCACAAACTATAATAAATTAGTCAACCACCAAGAAATTATGTAGGTGAGTCAGAGTTATTTGGTGTTGTTTTTTCTTCAATCTCGAAGCGTTAAGAAGCACCTAGTAATTGCCGGTACCAAACTAAATAAGGCAATTACAATTATTGGGAGTAAGTGTAACTGTGCGATTAGTTGCACATTCAACTACCAAATATTGAATCATCATTTATTTTCCATGTTAACAAAAGACAATAAAGGAAACAGCATTTGTTTTAAGATTTTGCGACAAAGCTTCTATTTTTTGTTTTTTGTTTTGAGGTACTAGATCTGACCCTGACCAAGCTATTCCTTCTCTTTACATTTCCTTTGAGCTTTTGCCAAACTTTGAAAAAAAGATAGAAGCGATTGATAATATTTTTCTATTCTTAAATAATTAGAAGTTTTGGGTTCGATATGAATTTAATTGAATATCAAATGATTATAAATTAGAGAAAAAGATATATCCTTTCCATTACTGATTTAGTTGCTCTTGCTATCTAACCCGCCACTTTATTATATGATCTTTTATTGACTTCAAAAAGTCAATTTTTTGCTTTTTCTCGGGCCGACTTCATACATTCTATATTTTTGGATTAATGAATTGTTGGCTTTTTGTATGTGTGGTGTGAATGTGAAATGGAGGGACATGTTTGAAAAGATTCCTTATTAAAAAGAACTTTTCCTGCGTTGGAAGAGGAATAAACATTTGGTGGGTTTAATACAAAGAGCCACTTTCATTTATAAGCCTTTTTTACGAACTTTTTTAAAGAGTATTTTGTCTTAAAATAAACTCAAAAAAATAAGAAGATTGCATGAGTTGTTTGACTCGGGCATAGCCGCTTTTAAGCCCATCCAAACAGGCTCAAAAGCACTTTCATTCTAACTTAAAGAGTTGAGAAGATTGCATGATCTCGCGTCGTCATCTTCACTTACTCGGCTTCGAGTTCGGTCGGATGATTTGATTGAATAATTTTTTGCACCAACAAATAGTTACTAGAGGCGTATTTCGCAAACAACCATCATAAAGGTTGCAACTTTTGAGTTGGAACTTGGAACTCTTCGTTTGACTCAACCAATTAGTTATAAATACTTGGTCATTTCCTCAGATTTTCCTTACAAAATTTTTTGAATTCTCTCATCCTTTGCATTACTTTCAAATTAAAAAATAAGCGTTAACTTGTCACGACCCAACTAGGGGGCATGACGGGTACCCGGAGCTAACCACCGAGCACCACTCATAGTATTACTTATCATACTCATCCTGCATCCTGCATTCGTTCATTATTCTCATACTCATAATCATAGGAAAACCATTTCCATTTTGAAACATATTTACCTTTATCTACATAAGCCCTTTGGCTATCAAAATAATATACATACCATAAGGACATCGTGAGACCATACTACCCACACATACGTATCTACGAGCCTCTACTAGAATACTAGACATATGGACGGGACAGGTCCCCGTCGTGCCCAAAATATATGTGCACAAAAATAATAAGCAATGGCACCTCCGGAACAATGGAATGCTCTCAAAGTCTGCTGATAGCTCTTGAATCGGATCACCTCCTGTCTCACCACGTGGGCATGAGCACGGCGTCCCAAAGAAAAGGACGTCGGTACGAATATTGTCGAGTATGTAAGGCATAAACAATAACAATACATCAATGAAACAGAGGGGATATCAAATGAAGAACAATTTGTAATGATCGTTTTTAATAGAAATAACACGTCGACTTACTTCATAAACATCGTCATCATATCATATATGCATATATATATGTATAAGTCGCCCGACCATATAGGTACGGTGTGATCATTTAGCCCGCATCCGGGCCTCCCGCGTCGGGGGTAACCATCTCATGCGCCCACCAGTGGTGTACGCCCTACCGTCTCAGACATGGTGTATCTGCGCCCGCCTTAGCGGTGTCGCGCCCTACCATATATAGGCACGGTGTAATGTCATCATGTACTCATCATAATGCATGCATAGAGACTCAAAGACAACTATACTTTATCGGGGTGACATAAGGTCGTGAACCCCCGATTCCTTTATGGAGCATTCATAAGCATTACGTTCTACTCATGAAGGAATTAGCATATAAGGTGAGTGTATACAATGAACAACATCAATGGATCATAGTTAGAATCATTAGCTTGAGGATCTTTAGACTTAACTCATTATCATCACTATCATGCTCATAACATATCTCGTTTCTCTACCTCATGTGAAGCTCTTTATAATCATAGACTCATAATTGCCGGAATGTAAGAAAGTCATGGGAAAATAGGAGAATTCATGCCATTGGAGTCATGCCTTAGAAGGAAAGGACTAGCCTTACATACCTTTTCGTTTAGCTATTCTATCGCTTGATCGTTCTCCTTCAACGCTCACGTTTCTACCTTCAAGAGAGTTCGTATTATCGTTAGCTAATCGATTACATGAACATGCTCAATTAAAGCTAGAGAAAATTGGGCAAAGATTTCGTTTGTTTATACAACTTTCCCATATTACATATCAACTCCCAAACATCTATAATTACATTCACAACACCACAAGCAACAATCTTCATACACCTACATTACCCATATTTCACAATTTCACATCAATTCATCCATAATCATGGTCATAGTACACTAGTATGTTTTCTCACATATAATGCTTATCCCATGTCCTTAATGTCATTTATAACATATTTATAATCACAACATATCAAAGATCATAACTCATTTCAAACTACTACTCAAAAATACCACTATTCTCATATTCATGACCCATTTCCTATCTCCTTCTACAATCCAAGTCTTTCAACCTCTCAATACCTTAAACAACATGGAATGATCATAAAACTTACCTTAGATAGTGTGGAATGAGCCTTGAGTGGAAATACTTCACTTGAGCCAAAACCCTAGTTCACTTCTAATGGGATTTGTTGACTTGGATGAACTCTAATGAGTTTCTTACACTTGATTTCCTTGGTTTGATGAAGTTGATCATAAATTTCTCTTGAGTTCTTGTGGAAGAAGTGTGGAGAGATTTTTAGAGAGTTCTTGAAGCGGAGTGAGAAAATGAAATGAAATAAATGAGGTTGAGGTCCCTTATATCAATTTGAAAATCTGTCCCGACTCGATTTCACAGTCCAACATACGGTCTGTATCTTTTATATAGACCGTATGTCTGGCCGTATCTTTGGTCCAGTGAGGGCTGCCATTTTGGGCAGAACATACGACCTAACATACAGCTAGTATGTTTTATACGGTTCGTATGTTGGACCGTATATTGCCCAGCTTTCCGAAATTCGTTCTCGTCGACTCGTTTGATCTCCAATCCTTATGGAACCTTCTTAACACTTGTTTAACACCTCATTAACAATCTAAGGGACGTTATAACTCTTCTCCAAGACATCATTAAGTCACCATTAACTTGTTACTCATAAATCTTTTCCGATACATAATGTATACCTTGCCTTTCTTAGCAAACTTTCTTCTCTTGCCTCGAATGTCTTTAAAATCTCAATTAGGGTCATCAACTGTTATTTCTTACTTATTGATACATCGTATACTTCGTACCCTTCGTTGATCTATCCACTGTACATTAACGGAAAATTTTTCGAGGTGTAACATAACTGTGATCTGTTGCGGTCATTTGAATTTGCTGATCACTGGTGTTTGAAGCCGCTATATCATTGAAGGTGAATCCGTTCTATCCTAAGAGGAAATAATCCTAAACTTCAAATACATTATGAGAAAAATAAATTCTTTAAGAGCACATTGTGAAATCAGTAGGCTCATGACTTTTTTTTTTTCTTCTTTGTCTTTACTATTTCTGTTGTATGGTCTTACAACTATTTTCTGGTAATAACATTTCCTCTTCTTTTTCTTTTTAATTCAGCATACCGTAGATTAATGCTGCAATTAGTTGTTGCATTTGGGCTATTCGCAGGAATGCCCTTATTTTGGGGTGGTCTTTAATTTTTGCCCATTAAATTGGTGGTCTTTAATTTTTACCCTTCGCTAGAACTCTTTGGTTTCGGGTTCGAATCCCTGCTCAGTCAAAAATTTAAAAAAAAAAAATCGCAAGGTAGAGTTCGGATTAACACACACACACACACATGCCAAAACTCTACCTTAAGGCGAGTCTTGCCTTATACGAAGGCAAAACTCTACCTAAGGCGCAGTGCATATGCTTATATCCGAAGGCAAAAGTCCGTACAGGCCTAACTTTACCCGAGCATGGTACTAGGCGAAATATAAAATTAACGACCGGTGCATTTGAAGGGCACTCCGCACAAAAAAATGTTCTACTTTTAGGTTATTGTCTTGATCCATAATGTCGTGGGCTTGTGGCACATGACACAATATAGAAATTCAAATTATTATTTTCATTTAAAATGAGAGCAATTAGTTTGAGTTTGAGCATTATGGATAATGAAGAAATACGAAGTGGAGAGTAGTATTTTTAGTCCTACGAAAATTTTGTTTGTTACGGGTTAAGGCCATGTAGTATTGACCTAAGTATACTTAACCATTAATTAACTTGAATTTGTGAGTTTGATACTAATGGCACTGATGTAGATGGGAATTATATTCTATTTTGAATAATATATTGCAATAATATTAGGAAAAATCTATTGTTGAATTTCTTTTATTCTTTAATCAATAAAACGAATGAAACAATTTCAACTGGCTTTTTACACATGACAATGAAGTTTTACAACGAGAGAGACACAAGTGAAGGATATTTCCATTTGCGAAAATATTTTCTTTTAAAAAAAAAAAAACAATAGTATCATTAATATTGGAATTGTACTATGTTTCTGTTAATTGGTCGGTCGTGAGCATTTTGAAACGAGAAACTATATCCTATATTGCACATGCACTTAAGACTATCCATAGTTTGAGACTAAGATATCTCTACGTAAAACAAAGAGAAGGAAAACAAGATTTTATTCCCCACAATGTACTGTTTTAGGTAAAAAAAAAAAAAAAACATTCAATCGAGGGTTATTTTTGCGAGAACACCACAAATTGCAAAACATAATCTACAAATGCGAGTTACATGTGTTCACTACCACAACTGAGTCAACAGGTGTCTTAGAAATAGAAAGTGATTCGTGGTACGCATGATACAATTTTGAAAATCTTGTTACCCACTGCATTGTTGTTGTATGATAGATTTACAAAGCCAAATGAATTCAAACTTAGCAAAAGTTTGAATTCCAATAAAAAACAAAAAGAAATTTTCATAAAAAGTGATAGAGTTATGATGATCATTTGTTTGAAGGCGATGGATATTTAACTATTTATAATATCTTTTTGTTAAGTTAGTCTCTTTGGAATGAACTTAATTTTTTATTTTCTTTTCAGACCGTTAAAATAAATAAATAAACTGCTTGAGTGGTTTAGGGAGACAATATGTTTGTCAAAAAGTTAAGGGGTAAGAATTAGGATTAGGGTTGGTTAGGATATAACTTAGCAAAGGGTAAGGGAGGAGTTTTGAGTGCACGACTTCTAGGGATGTCATGGTACGTATGATACAAAATTGAAAATTTCGGTTCGCTAATCTTAAAAAGTTCAGAATAGCTATTCCGAGTTAAATGTGGAGAAGGGCATCTTGATATTTTAATACGTACCCGACATTAATAACTCTAAAATTATCATTCTGCATTAAAGGTTGTATAAAAATAGTATCACAATTACAATATAACTAATTTCATAATTGATGATTTCAGAATAAAAATTTAGTCAAACACAAGATAAAATAATCAAAAAAGAGGATGCAACAAATCTACTTTTCTCAGTTCACCATATAAGCGCAAAATTCCTGTTAGAGCTATGTTATACTAGTTGTTATGGAAAAGGATCAAAATTGTCCTTTATCTTTGAGTTAAGAATCAAAGTAATCCTTGCCTTTTAACATGGAACACTAATAGTCCTCCATGTTTCAAGAATTGGTGCAATTTTGGTGCACTTCCAAACAATCGTCTAATTTTTAACGGAGACTTTTCTTTGCACGTGAGAAAACTTCTCTCCAAAACTCAGTTTTCCTTGTCCCTTCACATTCCTTGTCAAACCATGCTTCGGATTTGTCTCTTCCCCTTCTTCTTCAAATCAACCCCTGTAACCAAAATTTTATTCTAAATTTAATTAAAAATTAAAAATCGATTATCGGAGGCAACTATGTTGTTAAGGCGCAGCAGTGGCAGACAATCATCAAGTCCTACTTATGGTGATAATTTTTTTGTTTTTTTTTTGGTTACTTGATCATTTTTATTGTTTTGGCTGAAGTTATCGACAAACCCTCGAACTTGTCCGTGAAATTCATTGAGACCCCCAACTGAGACTCCTACTGTATGAACTCTACAAAATCACTTTTAATGTGCCACTTGGACACAATTGTTGAGGTGGCAAAGTGCGTGAATTACACTGCTTCAAAAGGGCTGAGATGCCAATTTTTTTTTTCCTTTTTTTCCCCTTTATTTTTCTTCTACTCTCTTGTCCACAAGACCCCTTTCCTCTCCGGCGAACTCACCGGAGCTCCGCCGACCACAATTTAAAAAAAAACAGAAACTAGAAAACGGTGAAAATGATTCTAAAGAAAGATTATATAGAGGTATTCACGTTTTGAGAAAAGAAAAAGGCACGTACAATTCTGAGTTGAAATCCTTGGATAAAATTGAATCTTTTTTCTTTTTTCCTTTTCATGCTCAGGGAAGAAGAAAGGGAGTAACCAAGTTGTTTGATTTGACCCATTTCTTCAACTACACCGGTAAAAAGGGAAGTGATTGGGGTGGAAGAGGTATGACATTGTTGATGGGTTATAGGAGGGGTTATAAAGAGATGAGAAATGGGAGGAGTGGATTTGAGAAAGAGGGGTTAGGTGGGATGGATTTGACGTCGGGCCGACTACAGCCATCACTGGCCGGTGGGATGGGGAAGATGAAAGGGTGGGGTGTAACTGAACCAAAATGCCCTCAAAAAAAAAAAATTTCGACCAAAATACCCCAACAAAAAAAATGTTACGAAAACGCTTTTAGCGTAGTAAATTATGGCTTAAAAGTGTTAACGGGGCACGAGCTCCGTTAACTCCTATAACAATATATATATAGCAAGAATTTCTTATTTATAGTTTTTTTTTTTTTTTTTTTTTCCCCGCTCTTTTGTTAACCCTTCTTTCGTTACACTTTTTAACGTACTTTGACCATAGATTAATCATGCTTCGGGACCTCAAATTTCAATATTTTATATAGAACCCTACTTATTTTTGTGCGTTTAATTAGGTAGGATCAACACATCGCGGATACACAAAAGTTCGGATGACCGCTTTAGAGGTTGAAAAGTGCTCGAACGCCATTTTCGCTCAAGGATCGGTGACATTAGCTTGAAGTTCTTTACGAATACTTAAATTTGTTCATTAATAATTAATCAAAAAGTTAATCAAAATGGCGTCGTTCATGCAAAAAAAAAAAAAAAAAACTTAATTAAATTGCATCATTCATAACCTTGAGTAGATGAAAATACTTAACACACTAATTCATTCATTAATAAGAAACCCATGATATGTTAAAAATACAACCACAACATTCTTAAAAAAAATTTAATACTTAATTTAATACATCAATTAATGCTCTTGAGTTGATCTTCCGCCACCACCGCGAGATGTGCCACCACCACTGAGGTACTTCCACCACTAAAGTTTCCTCCTTGCAGGTACTTCCACCGCGAGATGTAGTTTGACCACTATCGTAAGGGACACTTGCGCTTATCATGACCAACATAATTGCAAAATGAGCATTTTCGAGTGTATCTCCCGGTGGAACATCCATTTCATTATGAATACGTGAGTATGCATTCTTTACGAATTTACGGATAAATGCTTTATTTGCAACCATTGAAAATGGATCTGGTGGCCAATAATTCTCACTACCAGTGGATAGAACCTTCCAAAGATACGTTTTTGCATAATTTTCAACCGTATACTCCTCGGCCATGTAAGAGAGGCGTTTCTTTCCCGTTGTGATAAACACTTGAAGGCGTGAGAACATGGCATGTGATATGATTGCCTTGCCGTACGTGCACGTTCTTTGGAATCTCACAAATTGTGTGAACGTTACCTCCTTTACCTTGGTGCACACTTGTGTGAGTTCAAATATGCGCTGCCCAGTGGTTGTACTCCATCCGATCATGTTTTGAGCCTTATATTTGTGGTACTCGAATAGTTTTAACGTTTTGGCATCCATCTTAGACCTTCTCACGTACGTGCTTTGGCCTCTTTTGATCTGATCGACGAACCGCTCCACAACCTCGCTAAATGTCATTCTCACCGTTGCCGACGGGTAGTCCGTCCGCGATTTTAACAAGCCATTGAATGACTCGGAAAGTTTGTTGTACGCATACCCCATCGTCTACCTTCATCCTTGTGTAATGTCCATTTGTCTTTATCAATTGCATTTAACCGGTGGAAGGCTTCTCATTCGCCCGCCTAATAATGTCCATTTGCGAAGTTAAACTTCTTCTCCCGATGCTCATTGCCGCCCACATCCAATTGCAAAGTGTTGGGATTCGATATGCCTTTTGGAAGTTGCCTTTAAATGCCTTAAACAATAACGATGGTAGACAAAGGGTGGTTGCCACCCGCAAATTGAACATATTGTGCAATATGCACCGCATTTTCTATCGATATCACACATATTCCCATGCGATCCTTAATAACGTGTTGCCTTAAGTAGTCCAAAAACATACCCCACGTACTAATGCTCTCATTAGGCCGCAATTGCAAAAGCTAGAGGAATATAGCTCCATTTGCATCCATTCCAACGCCTATTAGCGACTTTATGTCATACTTCCCGTACACGTGTGTTCCATCTATTGATATTATAAAGCCGACAATGAGCAAACCCATGATGCATGGTTTGAAGGCCCAAAATACAAAATCGAAAATATTACCGGGCACACTAAAGCTTCGATTTGAGCTTCCATTCAACAACAACGACTACCATGATTGAAGTGTTGCAGCCGCCATGTATCTCGCAACATCTTGAAAGAGCCTCCCAATTGCCGTAGACTATTTCATGTGCAATTTTACGCCCAAGATACGCCTTCCTCGTAGTGACAGCTTTTGTTATATACTTTCGCACTCACGAATACGGCCTTTAATATGGTACCGAAAAATTTGAAATATCAAGATATAACAATGAGGAACATTATATTAACACAAAAATAAAAGAAACTTAGGCGAAGGGATACCTTGGGTTTTCTCTAATGTCGCCTAACTAATACACGCGCAATCAAATTAGTATCTAGATTGCAATGATCATCTGGGAGGTCACCCATATCACAAGTGTGCTTTGTGTAGAACTTTGAAATAGTCCACATCTTTCGGCAGCTTTCCTTACCACGGAGCATCCATTCGCGACCTTGATACTTTCGCATGGACTAATCGCCAAAGTTTTCGTGTGGAATCGTCAACTTTAAACTCCCTCATCCCCGGATGCAATAAATCTTAACAACCTTTGCAATGTTTTTCGAGATGAAAATCATCCCTTTTTCAATATGAGCCTTTTGTTTTACCGAGATCCACCGGCTCTTTCCACAAATTTTGCCGAATATGATCATCATCCCTAGTAAAGACAAAGGCATACGGGCGATCTTGAAGATGATCAAGATATGGGATCTCATTGGAATGCCACCGAATCGGGTCGACTATTTGCGTTGTTGAAATTGGCTTTGCGGTTGAACCGAGTCGATCGGTTTGTTCAAATGGTTCTTGAATTCGCTCCTCCTCGTGTCTTGGATCGTTCATCATGTCTTTAACAGCTCTACTTGATGTTGACGATTAGTTCCAACCTCAATCTCATCGTCACTTTGCTCATCGTCACTTTCCTCCGCATTAGGTATTTCCTCACTATCGCCGGGTGATGTCACTATATAATTCGGATAATCCGGACCATCCATAGCACGCCTTTGCCTATAATTTGGTGCAACCACCATCTTTCCGCACAAGAAATTAGGGTGTTTTAACTACTACACATCAAATAACACTATTGATGTTAAAAAAAATAGACGTACCGATAATAATCCCGCACCGAAACTTGAGGAAGGACCATCGCTTTGAGTTGTTGGATAGGTCGAGGATGTTCCAACCTGATTCATCCATCCCGATTGAGGAGACCATCCGATATGATCCATATCAGGTGTATAACCCCTAAATAATATAATCAACGTCATTAGTAGCATTCAAGTGCTATTACACATAATAATAATAATAACAATACTAATAATAATAATAATAATAATAATAATAATAATAATAATAATAATAATAATAATAATAATAATAAAAATACTACTACTACTACTACTAATAATAATAATAACAATAATAATAACAATAACAATAATAATAGTAATAATAATAATAATAATAATAATAATAATAATAATAATAATAATAATAATAATAATAATAATAACAACAACAATAACAATACTAATAATAATAATAATAATAACAATACTACTACTACTACTACTAATAATAATAATAATAATAATAATACTAAAAAGAATGAATATTTACCACCGCCGTCAAATTGATGACTTAAACTATCCGGAGGCATTTGGCTAGTCAAAATGCTTTGATAGGTACTCATGTCGTGGTAATTGTGTTGATAAGTAGGTTCCGCTTGAGTGACTTGGCTGAATTATAGACGGGGCTTCCGAGGAGCCCTACCCATGAATTCAAGTCGATTAATGGGGACCTTCTCTATATACATTTCAAGGACGTTTAAAGTTATGCATTTCCTATAATCATAAGGCGCCTTCAAAAATCACCAACGATTCATCGTCTTGAATGTACCACCGACCATAACTAGTTACACCTTGCGGCGTAAATGACGTTGGATATTTTCCAATTATATTTAGATCAAAATCACTTCTACTAATTTGTAATCTATTATACAAGGCTTGGAGTAGTTTTGAGAATTTTAAGTCAAGTGGAAACTTAACATGGTATTTTGGGAAGAATCATAGCGCAAATTATTTTCTCGAATATAATTTGTCCGTCCCGGAATAAAGAAACTTTAATTCTTGGAACATCTGCCATACTTTGAATAATTTAGGAGGAATACAAAACACAAAAACTAGATGAAACTTTGAATTTTTTTTACTTTTTTTGCGTTATGCGAACTCGGTATTTATAACCAACCAACGCATGCATGCAATTACAGTGTTACGTCTAATCAAATAAGTGTGGAGGTGATGCATAACGCATTATTTTACGGCGTTATGCAAATTTTCAAAGATAAGCGTAAGAAAATCATGCGTTATGACGGTATAAGCGCGGTAAAATAATACGCTATGACGCTTATAGCGCGATAAATTACTGCGTTATGCCATATAACGTATAATTTTCCTCGCTTATACTGCCTCCTCCATTGTCACCTCACCTATCAAACGTAAAAAACGTCATGATTCGAATCAAACTTTATATAACGTAATTTGACGAATAGTTGTTACCAACCACACAACATTTCACACAAAATTGAGCTACTATGTCATTTTTTGATCAATTTAGAGATATTAACCGTGTTATATCATTCACTCCAAAGCAAATATATTCGGAAGCTAAATGGGTAGGACACAGGGAACTAGATGATGATGATTTTCATTACTCAAATAACCCTAACGATAGATTCAATCGAGAATACAATAATAAAATGACGAGAGAGTGGGATTGGCGTGTTAGGGAGGTCGCAAAGACGGAGCACAAGTTAGCGTCGCATGGGGCTTAAACGCCCAAAAAATGTGCTATGTCAATGCCTCGCGGAACTCCACAAGAGTTTAATCTTGCTCTTAATCGTTTTCGCGAAGAGAACAATCGGATGCAAATACGTTACCATAGAGTAGAATATGGTATACATGGTAGCACAAGATTTAGATCCAAGTGGGATTCGGACTGTGAAATGTCCGATGAAGACTAACATTTTTCTTACAATAAGGTAAGTAGGTAGGGTCATAAAGACCCCCCCCCCCCAATGGTACTTGGGGGTTTGCAACTATATAAGTAGCCCTTTCTTTGTTATTAGACTACACCATATTCAATGTCGAGTAGTAGAAACTCAGCTTGGTCTTTACTCCTTCCAAAAGAACCAAATAGCAAATGACGATGAGAGTTCAAATCATGACAGCTTTTCGAGCGATACTAGTGATTTCAAACTAGATGAGCTAAATCCCTACCTTCTTATAGAACGTAATGATGATTTCGGAAGGTGAAATATTCGATCCGCGGGAATATTATTGCGGTTTACGCCGAGAATGGTCACATCGGCTTGCCGAATTAGAACGTCTTGTTCGTGACTTGGAAAATCTCAACGCTCCAATACCAACGAGGTACTCCTTAACCATGCCTCAAGTAGGTGCAGAAACTTGCGAGCTTGCCGTGCAAAGGATTAGAAAAGAAAACAACGTAATCGGTAAGACGATGTAGATTTTACATGCTAAAGTTGGCCGAAGAACAAGCATCATCAACCGGTAGAGAACTAACTGCTCACGAAAAAAAAAATGTGTCTTAAGAAACCGCCAATATTTTTTCGAGGACGATATTGAGGACTTGTACTCACGATGATGATTAAGAATGTTGTGATTTTAGTTTTAAGTTTAATATATCGTTATGCTCTTAGGTATTAAATTAAGTATTAAATTTTTTTCAAGAATGTTGTGGTTGTATTTTTAACATATCATGGGTTTCTTATTAATGAATGAATTAGTGTGTTAAGTATTTTCATCTACTCAAGGTTATGAATGATGCAATTTAATTAAGTTTTTTTTTTTTTTTTTTGCATGAACGCTGCCATTTTGATTAAATTTTGATTAATTATTAATGAACAAATTTAAGTATTCGTAAAGAACTTCAAGCTAATGTCACCGATCCTTGAACGAAAATGGCGTTCGAGCACTTTTCAACCTCTAAAACGGTCATCCGAACTTTTTGTGTATCCTTGATGTGTTGATCCTACCTAATTAAACGCACAAAAATAAGTAGGGTTCTATATAAAATATTGAAATTTTGGTCCGAAGCATGATTAATCTATGGTCAAAGTACGTTAAAAAGTGTAACGAAAGAAGGATTAACCAAAAGAGCAGGAAAATAAAAAGAAAAAAACACTATAGCGCAGAAATTCGCGCTATAGGAGTTACCTGAGCGTTCGTTAACACTTTAGCGCAAGATTTTCTTTGCGCTAAAGGCATTTTCGTAACATTTTTTTTGTTGGGGTATTTTGGTCGAAATTATTTTTTTTGAAGGCATTTTGGTTCGGTACCCTAAGAAAATAGGATTTTACTTCTTCTTTTTTTCTGAAATAAGTTTTATATTAGTTTTCTTTTTCTTAATTCAAAATTTATCAATTACGTTGGGCCCACATGCCACATGTCATTGTTTCATTCGTCTTTCTGCCACATCATCCGCGTGTGAGTTACACGCCCTTTTTTTCCGGATGGGTTATAATTTTGTGTTAAATTGGTACACATTTGTGGGGGTTGGAGGGTTCAGATGGTAGGAGTCTCAGTTGGGGGCTCTAAATGGATTTCACGGACAAGTTTGAGGGTCTGTCGATGACTTCAACCTTATTGTTTTTTAGAACTTATGCACTTTCTACATATGAAACAAAAACGTGGTTCTTTATAGGAAGATTAATACAAAAATCTAAAGTACTACACACACACATACATATCTATTAGGGCTCGTTTGGTTGGAAACAGCTTATCCCGGGATAACTAATCCTGGGATTAGTTATCCCGAATTTTTTTTTTCCAACCAAACGTGGGATAAGGCGACACTAATTTTTATCCCAGGACTATTTTTGCTTATTCATCATACCAAATGAGCCCTTAGAGAAAAAGAATGGCATAAGAAAAAAGGAGAGGGAGAGACGAAAGTGACAAGCTAGAACAAGACTCTGTCGGCATTGGAAAGATTGAAAACTAGAATAACATCCCCTGCTATGAGTACACTACTTTATGAATAGTTTATATAGTTAGGAGCATTAAATTTCTTTATGCTGGCTGCAACATTGTATTTGATTATTAGGTTGAAGCATTTTTTGTTGTCTTTTTTTTTTTTTTTATATATATATATTTGTTAACTACAACACCTTATGTGATATACTTGTTCTTTAATTTCATACCTGATACTCGAGGATTTGTTTGTCAGTATGAAAATGTATCATGGGGATGTCATGAAACGTATTCCAGACAAGGATTACATCAATGGCAGCATAGACTATATTGATTGCATTAATATATAGATGCGTTGAATCTTCAGGAATTTAAAATTATGGCGGAGATTTATGGGTATACATATGATTCAATAACTTTTTGGCATAAGTGTGGAAAGCCTGGTAAAAGATGGAGATTGGTCTATACATATTTTGAAGCCTGTGCCGTTAGCAAAAATATCCCAAAAGACTATGTGAGTGAGATTTACTTCAAGCACCAGGATTCTTATATTGAAATGGACAATAGGGACACACCAAGTTAAGCAACAATTGAAGATAATGACAAAGAACAACTTGGACATGAAAATTCAACGGGTGACGATTTTAGTGACATGGAGGCTGATTTATCTGATGATGATTTAGTCAATAACCATGGAAAGGCAAAGCAAATCACTTTGGGTGAAAGCGAGCTTCTTAGTGTTGAAGTAAAGAGAAAGATGACAATTGCAGAGGGGCATTCTGATTGTTGTGATTCTAGTGACACAAGGAGTTTGCATAGTGATTTTGAAACTGAGAGTTACACGTATCCTCAATTCAATCCAAATATTGATGGAAATAATCCAATATTAGCTATAGAGTTGACTTTTACAAGCAAATGAGAGTTTATGTTGGTTTTGATGTACACCCATTGATGGGAGAACCCATAACTTGCTTCATTCATGAAGACAAGTTACAACTCTACTAATGTGATTCATGAATTAAGTGGAGTTAAGGGATAAGGAGTGATGTAACTTTTGAATGAATTGGAGTTATAAGTTTCAACATTGTCCTATAAAAGGGATCAGTAGAGATCATCCAAAAAACAACACAAATACATTGAGTGAGTTTTCCTTAAATAAAAGAGTGTAGTAACACACATCGATCCTAGAGAAGAAAGGTTTGTATTATTCCGCATAAATCTCCGAGTTCCAATTGCTACATTGGTATCAGAAGCATCATGGTTAGATGTGTTTATCTTTCACCATTGCATGATTAAAGTTTAGTGAAAGACGGATTATTAATTTTATCTATTTGAAAAAAAAAACAGCATTTCAAGTATTTTTGAAAACTATGATGAACGAACTAACTTTCTGCTAAGTTATCTCCTTGTATAAAACTCCACAGTGAACTAACTTTATAAGTGGAAAGATATCTTCAATAGTTGTCCAGCGATGTATTATTTGTAAAATTCTGTTATTGGATGAAGGAGATATGAGCTTCAGAAGTTGACTGCTCAAATAGGTAGAAATTTTGGAAAATTTCAGATTTCCAGAAAAATATTATAGCATGGGATAGTGTGCATTCAAAAGTAGTTTTGGGTGTTATACATATCATTTTGAAAGTTTTTTTTTTACGAGCATTGTTTTGATATATTTGGTGCACGTCATGAACTCAAAACTCTTTAATTTTTTGTTTTGAAAGAAGAAAAGAAAATCATGTAATTTTTTTTTGTAATTGGTTCATGAACGTGTTTAATTTTAAAATAATAAAGTGCAATGTTCATGATTATAGTTTATGTCATTTTTATGAAAATAATGACATGTTTTATTTCCGAGTGGGAGGTCTAAATTGGTAGACAACTTGCTTATTTAGAACTATTATTTATTTGATTTGCTCATAATTGATCTAGAAAATATTGGTATGCTTAAGGTTATATGTGATGAAAGTAATACAAACGTAGACTTTTGAACATGGGCCTATAGTATACCGATATTAATCAATATGCAATTCTTTTGAAGCAAATATATATATATTGTGTATGTGCTCACATGTGTTATGTCTTTTTATGTGAGAAATTTTTAGAAATGGCTTAAAGACAATCATTGCTGAATTCAATATGTGAGAAACTCAATGGTGACAATTATGATATTTGGCACAAGAAAACCAATACGTCCTTGAAGAGCAAGATGTTTTGGAGACTCTTAACAATGTCATGATTGAGCCGTCTAATGGAAACACAGAAAGACAAGAAGAGCACAAGAGAGGTTTTTCAAGCTTTGGAAGAAAATAATAGCATTGCTCGCATAACGTTCGTCGAGCGGTATAAGCTGACGATCCGACGCGCGAGTTTGAATCGTATCCAACGGCTCAAGCAATGTGGATAGCATCGAAAGATAAGTTTGGTGGCACTTCCGCCACAAAAACTTGGTGAGGTTGACCATAAAGTTTGACACATGTATCGCGCCTAACACATAATCAATGAGGGCAAAGCCCTTAAGAGATATGTTAAACATGATAAGAGCTAAAATCGGTAGGTCGTAATCTTTCGATGAACGAAGAAGTGCAAGCTGTTATTAGATCTCTTCCAAACATAGTCGGGAATATATGAAAGTTCATATGACCTACAATGAAAGTATCAAATCTTTTGAAGACATTGAATTCTATCTTGTTCTTGAAGATGAGCGTCGTGACGCCTCTAAAATAACTGAACAAGTTTTTCTAGGCAGAATACATTTCGGGACTTCTAATCCTAAGCAAAGAACACAAACAAGAAAGCTTGGAAGAAGAAGGGATCTGGTAAGCCAAATCAGAAAGGTAAACCTCAATTTAAGAAGAGAGGAAAGCGTGGTAATAAAAAGATTGATATGAACAAAGAGAAGTGTTATTCCTGCCACAAGATGGGTCATTATGCACGGATTGCCGGAGATAATAAGGTAACACCGTATACTAAAAATCCTCAATTTGTTTATGTCTCTAGTACAACATTAATGGTTGAAGCTAATTCTTTGTGCCCGTAGGCTCGGGTGCCACGGACACTGGTTAGCTTGAACGAGAGGATCATTTGTTGAGTACCGTCGAAAGTCGTTTTCGGCCGAAAGCGATGGCTTTAGGAAATAATGCTTCGGTTGAAGTAAAAGGGATTGGTACATGCAAACTAGAGTTGCGTGGTGGTCGAACCCTACCTGCGTGATGTCTTATATGTTCCGGATATTCGGCGGAACTTAGTTTCAGTTGTTTCTCTTCTTAAATTAGATTTTAGTTTAAATTTTCACAATAACTCTGTTGACATTGTTCATGGCAATAATTATTATGGTTCTAGTTATTTATCTGATGGTTTTATTGTGTTGGACACAATTTGTGGTTTTAATTATATATCTAATAATTATGGTTGTTTCGCTTTAACAACAACCCCTATTTTAGATGTAAATACTTGGCATACTAGACTTGGACATATAGGTCTTGAAAGAATGAATAGATTGGCAAAAGAAGGATTGTTAGGGTCTTAACTAAAAATTGAAATGCCAATTTGTGAACATTGTCTATTTGGAAAAACAACTAGAAAACCATTTGGAAAGGGAACCAGAGCTAAGTTTCATTCGCAACTCATTCATTCTGATATATGTGGTCCTATGAGTGTGAGGGCAAGGCATGGAGCGTCATATTTCATCACATTCATAGATGATTATACTCGTTACGGTCATGTTTATTTGATCTCCCATAAGTCAGAAGCATTGGAATGCTTTAAACAATTTATGAATTTGATAGAGAATCAATTAAACCTAAGAATAAAAGCATTACGAACTGAACGTGGGCGTGAGTATCTATCAGATCAGTTTAAGGATCTATGTGATGAAAAAGGAATTGTAAGACAGTTAACAATTCCATACACTCCTCAACAAAATGGAGTAGTAGAGCGAAGAAATAGAACTTTGGTTGAAATAGTTAGGTCTATGATGGCGCAAGCTAACATACATTTCCTTTTGGGGAGATGCATTAATATCGCAACTTTTGTGCTTAACCGTGTGCCCTCTAAATACGGTTGCTTCCACGCCTTTATGAATTATGGACGGTAGAAAACACGACTTGAATGTATTGTGACCTTAGGGGTGCAAAGCATACGTGCGTGATTAACCTCGTAAATATGGGAAGTTGGGCCCGAGGGGGCAAGAAATGCATCTTATTGGCTATTCAAAGCAATCAAGGGTTATATCTTCATAGGAGAAAATGAAGATGGTAGCATAATAGAACTTGAGTCACGAGATGCCACATTTATAGAGACAGAATTTCCTAGTAAGGGTGATATTGATATAACTGTGTCATTTTATGAAGTTATGGATCAACAAGAGAATCTTCAAGACCAAAGAAGTGAGGAACAAGATGTTGTACCTCCTCCTGCTGATCCAAGTGGGATAATTATTCATTTAGAGGATATTCCCCAAGAGACACAATTACGCAGGAGTACACGGGGTACTGTTCCCCGACGTCGTTTTGAGGTCGAAGAGGAAGCATTAATAGTAACTCCGCAAGATGATGAAGAGCCAAAATCAGTTTAAGCGGCTCTTTCAGGCCCTACTAAGGATAAGTGGATGAAAGTAATGGAAGAGGAAATGGAGTCCATGAGGACAAACCATGTTTGGGATTTAGTTGATCTTCAAGCCGAAAAGCAATTGGGAGAAAATGGGTTCTCAAAATTAAAAGAAAGGCGGATGGCTCATTGAACGCTACGAAGCCCGTTTAGTGGCCGGGGTACAAACGACAAGAGAGGGTATTGATTATGAAAATACTTTTTCTCCAGTAGTAAGATTTAGCTCTATTAGACTAATTCTAGCTATAGTTGCAAGTATGAACTTGGAGTTACATCAAATGGATGTAAAGATCGCATTTCTGAATGGAGAACTAGATGAAGAAATTTATATGGAACAACCATTAGGTTTTATCCAAAATGGTCAAGAGCGCAAAATTTGCAAACTCAAAAGGTCCATTTATGGACTTAAACAATTATCTAGGCAGTGGTATTTGAGATTTCATCGAGCTATAACATCTTATGACTTTAGTATGATTGATGAAGACCACTGTGTGTGTCACGACCGAACTACGGGCCCTGACGGGTATCCGGGGCTACCCACCGAACACCACTCATGCTGCTTACTTATCTACTCTTATTCGAAGATCGTATGCTCATAATCGTAGAAATATATCATCATTTGAAACATAATTACTTTTATCAACATAAGCCCTTTGGCTATCAAAATAATATATATACATGCATATACATACGGACCATGGGACTATACTATCCTGGCTGCATATCTACGAGCCTCTCGGGTACTAGACATATGGACGGGACGGGACCGTCGTGCCCAATCATGAATATACACATATATGTACCAAAAGAATAATCAATGGCACCTCGGAGAAAATGGAGTGCTCTCTAATGTTGCTAGCTCCTATGAGTGCGGATCACCTCCCTGCCTACTGTGGGCATGAACACGACGTCCGAAGAAAAGGACGTCGACGAATATGGTGCGAGTATATAAGGCATAAACAATAATTTATATCAATGAAATAAGGAGCGATCGTTGAATCGATCGACTCATAAAGTAAGTAATGCATGCGACTTGCTTTCATACTCATCATCATATCATAGGTGCATAAATGTGTAAACGTATGGCGCGTATAACTGCCCGACCGTATAGGTGCGGTGTGATAATCAATAACGTTAGCAATAGCATTAGCACTTGCGTCCGAGGCCTCCCGTCCGGGGTATCATCTCGCCGCCCGCCCGTGGTGTACGCCCATGCCATTTGCCGCCATGGTGTATATAAGCCGCCCGCACGGTGAGCGCCGCCAACTAGGCGCGGTGTAATCTCATCATGTGCTCATTATATCATGCTCATCATAATATACTTATTATAATATGCGTTTCATAACATACTTATAGCAATACATGCATAGAGACTCATAGATAATTATACTCATCGGGGTGACGTAAGGTCGTGGACCCCCGATGTCATTATGAGCATTCATAAGTATTTCTCGCCTCTGAAGGAATAAGCATAAGGTGAGTGTATGTAATGATCAACACCAATGAACTATGGATAGCTTCATTAGCTTAATAGGAGCATCGTATCATACTATAAAGCATCTCTAGACTTAGCTTGTCATTAGCGTTATCGTGATCGTAACATATCTCTTATCTCATATGACTATTCATGAACAAGAGCTCATCGTCTTCTTAAAGAAGGAACATTCATAAGAAAGGGAAATTCATGCCTTAGAAGGAAAGGATTAGCCTCACATACCTTTGTAGTTTAACTACTATATAGCTTGCTCGTCCTCCTTTAACGCCCTCGTCTTTACCTTCAAAAGAGTTCATATCGTCGTTAGCTAGGCAATTATAAAATCGTGCCCCTTAAGGCTAGAGAAAATTGGGCAGCGTTTCCTTTGTTTATACTACTTTCCGCCATATTCCATATCAACTCCCAACGTTCGCCAACAACCATCACAATACCACTAACAACAATCATCATTCATTCACATGATTCACATTTCATAATTTCACTTCAACTCTCCATATTCATGACTAAAGTTCACTATCGCATTCTTTCGTATCCAATGCTTATTCCATGTTCTAATTATCATTTATAACATATTTATATCATCAACATAACCATTTTCATGATTCATCCCAACTACTATTCCATAATGACATTATTCACCCATTTATAACCCATCTTCCATACTCTTTCATAATCTAAGTGTTTCATCTTAATAATACTTCAAACAACATGTAAAGATCATGAAACTTACCTTAAATGATGGAGCAATAGACCTTGAGTGATAATGTCCTTTACGCAAAACCTATTTTCACCTTTCTTGGATTTCTTGACTTTGATGGCTTTAATGGAGTTTCATAAGCTTGATTCACTCCAAATCTTGTTATTGACCCTAGATTCACTTAGTTTTCTTGTGGATGAAATATTTGGAAGGTTCTAGTGGTGTGGAGAGGTTAAAGTCGTGCAAGGAAATGAAATAAATGAAGGGGACTTCACGTTTAAAGACTTGAAATGGTTCGGCGGGGTGGGACTTCCACGGACGGCTTCACGGTCCGTGGAACCCAATGTTGGCCGTGGAACTGGTCGTGGTTCACGAACAGCCGCCCACCTTCTCTCTGGTTGTTCCACGGACACATCCACGGTCCGTGGATCTTGGTGCCGTCCGTGGAACATGGCCGTGGAACTCACGGTTCCCGGCGGTAATGGTTCCCGTCGTTTCGTGTGATCTTCAATCCTTGTGGAACCTTCTTAGCACTTGTTTATCACTTCATTACCAATCTAGGGAACGTCATGACTCTTCTCCACCACATCCTTAGGATATCATTTAACTCGACACTCATAGCTTCCGTCCCACATGACTTGTTATAACTCGATTCCATTAACAACTTTCTTGCCTTAACTCGGATGCCTTTGAAAATCTTAATTAGGACTACCAATTGCTACTTCTTGCTTATCCAAACCTCGTATACATCATGTCTTTCGTGAGTCTATTCCTTTGTACGCTAAGGGGAAATTTTCCGAGGTGCAACAGTGTGTATGTGAAGCGGTCTGAATTTTTTTTTGTTTTGTAATATTACCTCTTTATGTGGATGATATAATATTCGGCCGGAAATAGCCTTAATTTTGTAAAGACCATAAAGAGTTGTTTGTCCCTCAATTTTGAAATGAAGGATATGGGTGAAGCGAGATTACATCCTTGGAGTTAAAATCCATCAAGATGGCTACTAAGAATCTAATCGCTCTATCACAAGAGTCATACATAGAAAATATTCTTGAGCGATTTAGGATGAAAGACTGCAAACCAATAGAGACTCCTGTAGCTAAAGGTGAAAGTTTGAGCCTTGAAATGTGTCTCACAACTCAAAGTGAAAAAGAAGCCATGAAAAAGGTCCCATATTCAAGTGCTATTGGGAGCTAATGTACGCAATGTTGTGTACACGTCCCGACATTTGTTATGCAGTTGGTCTTGTAAGCCGTTATCAGTCCAATCCATGACAAACACATTGGAAAGCTGTTAAGAGAATCTTGAGATACTTGAGTGGCACTGCTGAATATAAATTATGTTACCAAAGGAGTGACTTACAATTGGTAGGTTACTGCGATCTTGTTGGGGCGAAGACTTAGATGAAAGAAAGTCCACTTCTGGTTATATGTTCTTGCTTAATAATGGTACCATTTCGTAGAGTAGCAAGAAACAAACTTGCATAACTTTGTCAACTATGGAAGCAGAGCTTGTCGCATGTTCTGCAGCAGTACAAGAAGCTGTGTGGCTAAAGAGATTCATGGAACACTTAGGGATCGTTGACAAGCCAATGGATCCAATGAAACTCTTTTGTGATAGCCAAGCAGCCATAGCTTATACAAAAGATCCTAAGTATCATAGTAAGACTAAGCACATAGATACAAAGTATAATTTTGTTAGAGACATCATAGCACATAAGGAAATCACTCTACAGTATATTTCAACACATAAAATGGTGGTTGATCCTTTGACAAAGCCAATACCTAGGGATGTATTTATTGAGCATGTGAAATCTCTAGGGTTGCACAAATTGTAGAGTGTTGTATTTCCTTATTTGAATATTTGAATACAATACCTTGATATTTCTTCTTGGAAGAATACACATATTTGTTTCATGAATATTTCAATCATATTTGTTAATTGGCATATACACAATATTAGAGTATGTCGTACAGGATGACAAGGTTGACTTTCTCACACGAGCAACCGCCTTGGGTGCTAATGGGGAGCGAGCCAAGATGAGACATTCGTGTTTCTTATAGCTAAGGCAGTTAACAAACGTTATACTGCAAGTAAGAACACATCGTATAATGCACTAGTGGATGATTAGGATGAGATCTGAAGAAATGTCGAAACGAAGGATTGAATTATGGATTCCTACCATCCGTAATACTGTAGCCCGAGATATGAGATCTCCTCCGGGGCCATTAGAGCTAGCGAGTGGTAGAACTCGGATAAGGTAAATGGTTTACGGATCAAGATACGTACGGTGTAAACAAAGAAAATCGACATACGCTGCGAAAATCGGTACCTTTGTAGCATGCGTTTCATCTTTGCGTATGCTTTATAACACGCAAATTGGGAGGTAAGTGAATGAACCACCTTCACTATTGTGTGAGACCCAGAAAGATATTAAATCCTTTCATTGGTGCTCTTATGACTTTGACAATATCATGAGGTGATGGGTTAGTGTATGCTACTCTAGTATGCATCCAAAGGTTATGATAATACCACCTAAAGCAGTAATGCTAGGAAAGAAACTAATCTTGATCTTAATGATATGTGGGTGAAAGGAAGATATGTCAAATGTATACATATTATGCTTGTGTCTTAAACCGGTCCATCATGAAGCCTGTTTTAGATGGCATCATAAGTGTGGACACATAGCATTTTTGAAATGAGAACGGCACGAGGGTTAGAGAAGTCGTATGTATATAGACATGTCTAGGGCATCTGAGACACTTTCTATAACATGATATGATATCATAAAAGATAAAGGGGTTGTAGACTCTTATACTGATCCCGAAAAGGATTTCTAGTTTAAGAGCTCCCAAAATTAGTGTCCAACGGTCACGGCAACACACTCGATATGAAAGTCCGAAAGGAAGTTTGATTTCAAAGCTCTATGTGATTCGTCCCGTCATGTGTGAGTGGGAGATGTTGGAAACGGATGTACACCCATTGATGGGAGAACCCATAACTTGCTTCATTCATGAAGACAAGTTACAACTCAACTAAATGTGATTCATGAATTAAGTGGAGTTAAGAGATAAGGGGTGATGTAACTCTTGAATGAATTGAGTTATAAGTTTCAACATTGTCATATAAAAGGGATCAGAGATCATCCAAAAAATAACACAAAATACATTGAGTGAGTTTTCGTTAAACAAAAGAGTGTAGTTGTTGTGGATAATTTACAAGACTCCACAAGTGATCTTGTAAGAAACTGTTCGGCAATTGGTGGTAGTAACATACATCGATCCTAGAGAAGAAGGTTTGTATTATTCGGCATAAATCTCCGAGTTCCAATTGCTACAGTTTAAAAAAGTTGTAACAAGGCATGAAATAAAAAGAGGAAAGTATATCAAGTGGAACAAAACAGAGAAAGAATCAGGGCAAAGTGTATACATGAAGAGTGTCAATGAAAAATTATGGCATCTAGAATGCAACGGGACAAATCTTTGCAGATTAAAACATACGATCCTACACATTCTTACAAAGAGTGGCATCATGAAAATAGAACAATCACATCATCCTTCATCGCGAGAAAATACCTAAAAGAAATTGGATCAAACAGGAACGGTAGCTTGATTGATTTGAGAGATAGAGTGAGTGTTGATCTAACGGATAAAGTGACTTTATCACAAGTTAAAAGAGCTAAGATGAAGACCATTTCGCTTCTCGATGGTGATATCAAAGATCAATACAAAATGATGTGGGACTATTGCAATGAAATGGATAGAACAAATCCCGGAAGCACGATTCGCATGAAATTCACTAATAATGAGATTCCTGGCAGGCCATATAGATTTCAGAGAGTATACATTTGTTTTGATGCTTGAAAGTTCGGCTTCAAGGCTAGTTGTAGAAAAATAATAGGCGTGGATGGTTGTTGATTTAAGGGTCCAATGTATGGAACCCAGTTGTTGTCTGCAGTTGAAATATGATGGTAACAATAAAATATTTTCCATTGCTTATGCCATTGTTGAGAAAGAAAACAAAGAGACGTGGACTTAGTTCTTGACTTATTTGATTGATGATTTAGATATACATGAGGAGGAGGTTGGTTTGACCTTTATGTCCAATAAACAAAAAGGTCTATTTAAGATTTTAATGATGTTTTATCATATATTAGTCATAGATTTTCTCTGAGACACCTTTATTACAACTTTAAAAAGGCAGGTTTTGGTAGCTTCTCTAAAAAAAGCACTTTGGGTTGATGCAAAGGTTACCACTGTGCAACAATTTAATAGATGCATGAATCGTATGTTTGAGTTAGATCCAAATGTTGCTGCTTGGTGTAATGACAAAGAACCTAGTCAATGGACAAGGTCTTATTTCTCTTCAGATGGTAAAACTAACATGTTATGAACTGTTCGATGACATGATACTTGATGCCAGAGACAAACCAATTTTGACACTTTTGGAGAAATATATCTACTCATGGCTAGAATGCTAGCTAATAGGGAGAAAGCACAACAGTGGAATTTAGGTAATATTTGTCCCAAGATTAAAGATATATTGCTTGAAAATCAAAAAGCAGTTAGAGAATATATTCCTAGAAAGTCAAATCAATGGAACTATAAAATTATAGGAGCTAGTATTGTGGATAACTGGGCAATGGATTTGGAGAAGAGAACATGTAGTTGTAGAAGACGGAGTCTCACTAGAATCCCTTGCAAGCATGCTATTGCAGCCATTTGGGCTAACAGTGAAGACAGTCTTGATTATGTTCATGATTATTACAAGGTGGAAACGTACCCAAAAATATATGAAAATGCAATTTTTCCGATGAATGGCTCACAAATGTGGCCAAAATCTAGCAAACCTCCTCCCTTGCCTCCAAGGAGTTTGACAAGCACTAAGAGAGGAAGAAAGCAGAAGAAGAGAAGAAAAGAAGTTGATGAAGTCGGAACAAGTCGAACAACGATGAAAAGAAAGCAAAAATCTCTAGATTGTAGTACTTGTCATAAGCCTGGTCACAACAAAAGGACTTGCAAAAAATCTAATATTGTGCAGCCTGAGACTAACTCTTCAGTTCGTCATAAACTACCTATATTATCTTTAAAACCATATTAGAATTGTTTCATCATTTAATCTTAAGCTAACATAAAATATATGTATCATGCTTCCAGGTTAGACGGGGATATGTTGAAGTTAGACAAGAAAATATGGAACAGGGAGAAGTGGGACAAGGAGAAGCAGAAATGAATCCTTACTGGAAAAATTCACTACCAACCCAATCGAGTGGAGTTTTTTTTTTTTTTTTTTAAATTTTTTTATTGCATAGGGGTAGGGGAAGGGAAATTGGGGAAAGGATTACAAGGTGGGGAATCGAACCCTCACCAAAAAGGTGAAAGTTCAGGCAGCCAACCAACTGAGCTACTAAGATCCCCCTAGAGTGGAGTTGCATTTTAAAGATACAACATTTTATTTATTTATTTATTTTTGGTAAAGAAAAATAGATCACCATGTGCTTTTCAGGTTTAAAATATATTTGCTATTGTTTTCCAGTTAATTTTTTTTTTTCTATGCAGTTTTTAGTGCGAGTGTGGTCCTGTTTTTGGTGCAATTCTAGTGTTGTTTTAGTGCGAATCTGGTGCTGTTGTTTTGGTCTAATCCCGAAGCTGTTTTGGTGCTTTTCTGGTGCCGTTTTGGTGCTTTTCAGTTGCAGTTTCGGTGCATTTCTGTTGCTGTTTTGGTGCATTTTTGTTCCTATTTTTGTGCACTTCTGCTGCTGTTTTGGTGCTTTTCGGTGTTGTTTTGGTGTAATTTTAGTGCTTTTCTGGTGCAAATCCGATGTAATTTTGATTTTATTTTATTTTTTTGTGTTTGGTGAATATGGGAAATTTCTTTGGGGAGATTCAAGAGACTTGACTCTTTGTGAATTGAAATATTTCTCATGAAATATATTTTGTCCGAACTAGCTTTTGTATTTATATCCTAATCAAGAATGTATATTTTATCTTCATATTATACTGTTCAATTTATAATACTTCACCTTTAGAATCTATAGCATCTTTGCACCATCCACATGTACAGTATTAAAAGCTTTTAAAGCCAACTTCTCAACAAATTGAAGCCAAACATACATTACATGTTCACTCATGCTAAAATTCACTACATCGCAAAATGAAAGATACATTTTTCTATACTACGACAACATATGATCGGATTTTAAAAGGCCATTTTCAATTTCTTGATCTCAACTACTATTTGGCTCATTTTTCATCTTCTTGTTTCAATTTCTCGATCTAAACTTCCACTTGATAAACTTCCGCTACAGAAACTTGAATTTGCCCTAATTTTTTCGCTTCAACTTCTAGGCTTCTCTAGATTCTTGCATGCCTCTAGTTGTCTTCAAGCTCACTAATTTTCAGCATGTATATGTCATAATTGGGGAAGCTGAATGGACTATGAGGCCAAATGATCACCGAGACAATTAGTCGAGCACCTTGCGTGCAAGAAGCTTGTTTGCATATGCACAACGAACCAACATGTTTAGTACCCTCCCAATTAAATTCAATTGGATATTTCAGTTAACCAGTGTGTTATCAACAACAAGAGCACACCCAATGATCCCTATAATCTCAGATTTTCATGGCTTTTTCTCTTCAAGTTTAAACAGCCTATCGCAGAGGACAACGAAGAAGACCCGATGATGGTGAAGACAGCTTTGCATTCATAGAAATAGAGAAATTTTCTTTTGCTGGAGCCTTTCATTCAAGATGTAAAACAAAAAGGAAAAGAAGATATTCCTCAAAAGCAACAATATACAACTGGAATGAATCTTACTTCCAGTTATCAATCTCTTTATTTTATTTTTGTTTGTCAATGAGACTAAATTTTGGATTTGGTCAATTGGTGGAATAAGAAACAGAAAGTGATCCATAAGATCCCAAAATGATGCAAAATAAAAAGAGGAATAAAGGAATGATTAGCAAATAGATGGAGGAATGGATAAAACTTGAGGGAGAACGAAGAAAGGGAAAACTGAGTTTTGGGGGGAAATTTTCTCATGTGCAAAGAAAAGTCTCCGTTAAAAAATTAGGCGGTTGTTTGGAAGTACACTTAGTGCACCAATTCTTGAAACATGAAGGACTATTAGTGCTCCATGTTAAAAGACAAGGATTATTTTGATTCTTAACTCAAAGATAAAGGACAATTTTAATCCTTTTCTTGACTTATATTATCTAATCTGATATAAAATAAAGACTAACTTAATTTATAAAGTACAAAAGGTACTAAATGATGAAATATGTAAGGCAGTACGTAACTATTGCTTTTTATTGATATTCCTTTTTCCTTTTCTTCCTTCCAACATTGCATGTGTGCTTCCTATTTATAGGAGCAACATACAAAGGATTAGTCACCAAGTGAAGCTCATAAAACTTACACGTATGAATTCCAAGATGATGACAAGATAATTAATGTACATCCACTTCGAGATATTCAACACTCTACTGGATGTCCATTAATAGATGATGTGCCTCATTAAAACCTTATTTGGAAAAACCCTATGGGAAAAAGCCTCAATGAAGGAAAAAGAGTATACATATCTAGTAATACGCTTTGAGGTCGCTCTATTAAAAACCTTGCCAAGAAAACCAATGGGACAAAACCTTGGCATAGGAAAAAGAGTGCGCGCACATTCTACTCCCCCCCGATCAAGACCACGATTCGGATATGTTGGAGTCTTCGCATTCCGATCTTGAATATCATCTTCTCGAAGAGTTGAAGTTGGCAAAGCTTTGGTGAACAAATCTTATGATTGTCACTTGAACGGATTTGTTGTACATCGATATCACCGTTTTTCCGAAGATCATGGGTGAAGAATAACTTTGGTGAAATGAGCTTCTTTCTATCTTCTTTTATGAAGCCTCCTTTTGATTGAGCTATGCATGCAACATTTTCTTCATTTAATATTGTGGGTATTTTTGTATCACACTTCAAGCTACATCTTTCTCTGATGAAATGTATCAACCATCTCGACCACACACGTTCTCTCTTGCTTCATGAATAGCGATTATCTCGGCATGATTTGAAGAAGTAGAAACAATAAACTGCTTTGTCGATCGCCATGATATAGCGGTACTCCGCATGTAAACGGATAGCTTTGTTTGAGATCGAGCTTTATGTGGATCGGATAAATAACACTCGCATCCGCATAACAACAAGACCGTACTACCTTTGTTAGTATAAAACGGAGACCCATATCGCTAGTTCCCTTCGAGATATCGCAATATATGCTTAATCCGTTCAATGCCTCCGTGTAGGAGAAGAGCTATATCTTTGCTAGTAAATTAACCGAAAATGCTATGTCGGTCCCGTAGCATTAGCAAGATACATAAGTGCACCTATTGCACTAAGATATGGTACTTCGAGGCCAAGTAGCTCTTCGTTTTCTTCCCGAGGTCGGAATGGATCTTTGCTCACTTGAGTGAGCGAACAACCATATGAGTACTTAAAGGATGCGCATTGTCATGTAAAACCGTTTTAAAACTTTCTATATAGGCAGATTGATGGATAAAGATCACTTTTGTGAAATGTTCAATTTGCGGACGAAGATAGAGTTCAATTTGCGAGACCAAGATAGAGTTTTGTCTTTCGAGATCTTTCATCTCAAATTCTTCCTTCAAATATTCAATCGCCTTTTGGAGCTCTTCTTCGGAGTTCGACGAGATTTATGTCATCAACATAAAATGTGACAAGTATAATGAACACCCGATTTTGTTTTCTTAATAAAAACACATGGACAAATGGCATCGTTTGTATATCTTTCATTTATCAAGTACTCACTTAAGCGATTATACCACGCTTCCACGATTGTTTTAAACCATATAATGATCTTTGTAATCGATTGAATACATTTCGAGACTTTAAACCAAATGCTTCGGCATTTTATATCCTTCGTGATTTTCATATAAATTTCATTATCAAGTGAGCCATAAAGATAGTCAGCCGTAACCACATCCGTAGGATGTATTTCAAGGGTTTCATATACGGCCTAAACCGATAAGGTATCGAAATGTTATAGCATCCATAAGCGGTGAATACGTTTCTTCATAGTCAACGCGGGTCTTTGAGAGAATCCTTGTGCAACAAGGCGTGCTTTGTATTGTACAATTTCATTTCTCTCATTTCTTTTCCGTACAAAGACCCATTTGTAGCCAAGCGGTTTTACACCATTAGGCGTTTGGACTACGAGGTCCAAAAACCTCACGTTTAGCAAGTGAATTCAATTACGATCGAATTGCTTCTGCCATTTTGGCCAATCATATCTTCGTCGACATTCTTCGACGGATTGAGGTTCTCGATCCTCATTTGCCTTTCATAATATTTAGTGCAACATTATATGCAAAAACACTATTCACCACAATTTTTCGAATGATTCAAATTGACCTCATCATCGTAAAACTTAATGATAGTTCTTTACTCGGAGTCTCGGGTTTCGACTTCTTCAGGAATATCAGGATTAATCAGATCTTGAATCTCTTCATGAGATCCTTTCATAGTGTCATTCTGATCATTGTTTGTATTTCTTTTTCTAGGATTTCTATCCTTGGAGCCCAATGGCCTACCACGCTTCGGGCGCGGATGAGATTCGAGAGGCTATGACACTAGTATATTGTCCTTTGGAACGTCAATTCGAATAGGCACATTCTCGGGGATATGCGACTTAGTTATTCTTTTCAAATCGATAAATCCGTCGGCATTTGATTTGCTATTTTTACGCAAAGTGGATGATCTTTTGGATCTCCTGCTCACATATAGGGGCACGTGGATCAAAATGAGATAGTGATGAAACTTTCCACGCAATTTCTCTTTTGGTTTCTTCTTTTCTCTCTCCCTAATTGTGGGAAATTTGTTTCATCAAATCGACAATACGCAAATCGTGCGCCGAATAAATCTCCGTTAATGGTTCAAGGTAGCGAATAATAGAGGGTGATTCAAACCCAACATATATTCCTAATCTTCTTTGGGGGCCTATCTTAGTGCGTTGTGGTGGTGCTACTGGCACATACACAGCACAACCAAAGATTCGGAGATGAGCAATATTTGGTTCATGACCAAATACTAATTGTGATGGGGAGTATTTATTATAATGACTCGGTACGAGGCGAATAAGGATCTTGCGTATAAGATAGCATGACCCCAAACGGTGGTAGGCAACCGTGTTTTCATAAGTAATGGTCTTGCTATCAATTGCAAACGCTTAATAAATGACTCGAGCAAGGCCATTTTGGGTATGAACTTGAGCTACGGGATGTTCAAATTTTATCCCAGTCGATAAACAATAATCATCAAAAGCTTGGGATGTAAATTCTCCGGCATTATCAAGGCACGTATAGCCTTAATAGGATAATGCTGGAACTCGTGCCCTTAAGCGTATTATTTGTGCCAATAACTTCGCAAACGCCAGGGTTGCGAGACGATATGAGGCATACATGAGACCACCTCGAAGACGCATCTATTAGAACCATAAAATATCCGAATGACCCACAAGATGGGTGAATAGGTCCACATATATCCCCATGTATACGCTCTAGAAAAGCGGGAGATTCAACGTCAACTTTCATTGGTGATGGTTATCAATTTGCCACGATGACAAGCGACACATGAAAATTCAACGCTTTCAAGAATCTTCGTGTTCTTAAGTGGATGCCCATTTGAATTTTCAATAATTCGTCTCATCATTATCGATCCGGGATGACCCGTCCCGTCATGCCAAAGCATAAAAGTTCCCGAATCGTTAAACTTCGGTTTACGATTGAGTGCGTTTCAATTGTACTAATTTCGCATAGTACAAGGCCGGAAGACAAAGTTGGTAATTTCTCCAAAATATATTTACGGCGGGAGACATTCTTTGTAATAATAAGATATTCATCATTTGTTACACTTAATGTCTCGACGTGATACCCATTACGGTGGATATCTTTGAAACTCAACAAGTTTCTTGGGGATCTAGAAGAAAATAATGCATCTTCTATAATAAGTTTCGTCCCCTTAGGTAGAAATATAGTAGCTCTTTGAGGCCTTCAATTAATTTCGAATTGCCGGAAATTGTATTAATATTTCCCTTTTTCTACGCAAGTGAGAAAAATATTTCTCATCTTTGAATATAGCATGCGTTGTTCCACTATCAATCACACAAATATCTTCATGATCGGTCATTGATCCAAATAATGTTCGAGGATTTTCCATATATTCTTCAAAACGAAAGAATAAACAAAGTAAACATCGAAGTAGATATTATGATTAGACAAAGCATTACATACGCTTTATAACATACATTACTATTAAACAAAGCATTACACACACTCTATTTACATAACTATGAAAACATAACCATATTAGCTAATATAAACGACATTTATGAAATATCTAAGTTATTACAGATCCATCGCCGATCAGATGATCTATTTTTCCTTCAGGCTGTTCAAAGAAATCTGCCACATCTAGATGCATGAGTTCAACATTATCTTCATAAATGAAATTTGCTTCGGCATTCTTTTCGGCCTTTTTTGAGGGAGGCCTGATACAGTTAAACTAGGTGCTTTGGCGTACGACAGGTACGTGACCAGTGCCCCTTTCCTCCACATCGGAAGCATTTATTTTCTGAATTTTTCTTTTGCACAGTTTCATGCTTTTCATCCTTCCTTTTACACTGCTGGTGGTGAAGGGTATTATTTGGTGCAAGACGAGAATCATGATTAAAATTCCTTCCTCGACCACGACTGGAGCCACGACCACTTCCACGCCTAGAATGGCGAAAATTTGCCTCATTCACTTCAGGGAATGGGGCAGTACCAGTGGGTCGGCTTTCATGATTTTTCATTAATAATTCGTTATGTTGTTCAGCAATTAAAAGATGTGCAATGAGTTCACAATATTTGAACTTCATTTCTGCAATGCTAACTGCTGCGGGGAGCATACTCGAGGCGGGGAAAAGTGGAGAATGTTTTCTCAAAGATATCATGATCGTGATATTTTCACCACATAATTTCAGGCGAGAAATAATTTTAAACATTGCAGAATTATATGCCTTAACAGATTTAAAATCTTGCAGCCTTAAATGGAGCCAATCATAACGTGCTTGTGGAAGTATGACCATCTTCGTGTGATCATATCTATCTCTCAGATCATTCCACGAGCGTAAGAGGATCTTTAACCGTGAGATATTCCATTTTCAAATTCTCATCAAGATGATGGCGGAGGAATATCATTGCCTTGGCACGGTCTTGGTTTGATGCGTATTTTTATCTTTGATGGTGTACGCCGGACCATCGCATTAAGGTGAATCTCGGCATCAAGAATCCAAGACATATAGCTATTGCCAGATATATCTAAGGCTACAAATTCACGTTTAGTAAGATTTGCCATTAGTAAAGGAGAAGAAAAAAAAAATCAATACCTTCGAGGCTTTTAAAGTATTTGCTTGAGATAACAGAGTCTCGTGCTGATAACGTGATATAAAAATAAAGACTAACTTAATTTATAAAGTACAATGACCAGTCATGAAGATATTTGTGTGATTGATAGTGGAACAACGCATGCTTTATTCAAAGATGAGAAATATTTTTCTCCTTTGTAGAAAAAGGGGAAATATTAATACAATTTCGGCACCAAATTAATTGAAGGCTCAGGAAGAGTTACTATATTTCTACCTAAGGGGACGAAACTTATTATAGAAGATGCATTATTCTCTTCTAGATCCCCCAAGAAACTTGTTGAGTTTCAAAGATATCCGCCGTAATGGGTATCACGTCGAGACATTAAGTGTAACAAATGATGAATATCTTATTATTACAAAGAATGTCTCTACTAAAATATGTTTTGGAGAAATTACCAACTTTGTCTTACGCTCCGTACTATGCGAGAAATTAGTACAATTGAAACGCACTCAATCGTAAACCGAAGTTTAACGATTCGGGAACTTTTATGCTTTAGCGTGCTGTTGGGTCATCCTGATCGATAATGATGAGACGAATTATTGAAAATTCAAATGGGCATCCACTTAAGAACACCGAAGATTCTTGAAGCGCGTGAATTTTCATGTGTGCTGTCATCGGTGGCAAATTGATAACCGAGGCCATCACCAATGAAAGTTGACGTTGAATCTCAACTTCGCTTTTCTAGAGCGTATACATGGGGATATATGTGGACCTATTCACCCATCTTGTGGGTCATTCAGATATTTTATGGTTCTAATAGATGCGTCTTCGAGATGGTCTCATGTGTGCCTCATATCGTCTCGCAACCTGGCGTTTGCTTGAAGTTATTGGCACGAAATAATGCAGCCAGCACGGTTCCCATTATCCTATTAAGGCTATACGTCTTGATAACGCCGGAGAATTTACATCCCAAGCTTTTGATGATTATTGTTTATCAGTTGGGATAAAAGTTGAACATCCCGTAGCTCGTATTTCATGAAAATGGCCTTATTTGAGTCATTTATTAAGCGTTTGCAATTGATAGCAAGACCATTACTTATGAAAACACGGTTTACTCTACTTAGTTTGGGAGTCGTACTATCTTACACGGCATCCCTTATTCGCCTCGAGACTTCGAGTCATTATAATAAATACTCCCCATCACAATTAGTATTTGGTCATGAACCAAATATTGCTCATCTCCGAATCTTTGGTTGTCTTGTGTATGCACCACCACAACGCGCGGCATATAATTAGATGGGCCGAAGAAGGTAGGAATATATGTTGGGTTTGAATCACCTGTTATTATTCGCTACCTTGAACCATTAACGGGAGATTTATTCACTGCTGCACGATTTGCGAGATTGTCGATTTGATGAAACAAATTTCCCACAATTAGGGAGAGAGAAGAAAGAAACCAAAAGAGAAATTGCGTGGAAAGTTTCATCTATCTCATTTGATCCACGTGCCCCCATGTGAGCGGGGAGATCCAAAAGATCATCCCCTTAGCAGAAAATAGCAAATCACGATATGGTAGCCAGTTCTTGATTTGAAAAAGAATAACTAAGTCGCATATCCTGAAAGAATGTGCCTATTCGAATTGACGTTAAAAGACAATATACTAGTGTCATAGCCTCGGAATCTCATCCACGCCCAGCGTGGTAGGCCATTGGGCTCCAAGGATAAAAATCCTAGAAAAAGAAATACAAACAATGATCGAATGACACTATGAAAGGATCTCATGAAGAGGTTCAAGATCGATTAATCCCTATATTCTGAAGAAATCGGAAAACTCGAGATCGCGATGTGTTAACTATCATTAAGTTTTTCGGTGATGAGGTCAATTTGAATCATTCGAAAATTGTGGTGAATAGTGTTTTTGCATATAATGTTGCACTAAATATTATGAAAGGCGGAGAGATCGGGAACCTCAATCCGTCGAAGAATGTCGACGAGGATATTTATCGCCAAAATGGCGAAAGAATTCAATCGTAATTGAATTCACTTACTAAACGTGAGGTTTGGACTGTAGTCCAAACGCCTAATGGTGTAAACCGATTGTACAAATGGGTCTTTGTACGGAAAAAGAAATGAGAGAAATGAAATTGTACGATACAAGCACGCCTTGTTCAAGGATTCTCTCAGACGGCACATCGACTATGAAGAAACGTATTACCGCCATATGGATGCTATAACATTTCGATACCTTATCGGTTTATTCGTATATGAAACCTTGAAATACATCGATGGATGTGGTTACGGCTTATCTTTATGGCTCACTTGATAATGAAATTTATATGAAAATCACAGAAGGATATAAAATGCCCAAGCATTTGGTTTAAAGTCTCGGGAAATGTATTCAATCGATTACAAAGATCATTATATGGTTTAAAACAATCAGACGCATGTGGTATAATCGCTTAAGTGAGTACTTGATAAATGAAGGATATACAAATGATGCCATTTGTTCATGTGTTTTTATTAAGAAAACAAAATCAGGGTTCTGATATAAAATAAAGACTAACTTAATTTATAAAGTACAAAAGGTACTAAATGATGAAATATGTAAGGCAGTACGTAACTATTGCTTTGTATTGATATTCCTTTTTTCCTTTTCTTCCTTCCAACATTGCATGTGTGCTTATATTTTATGAGCAACATACAAAGGATTAGTCACCAAGTGAAGCTCATAAAACTTACACGTATGAATTCCAAGATGATGACAAGATAATTAATGTACATCCACTTCTGAGATATTTACAACACTCCCCCTTGGATGTCCATTAATAGATGATGTCCCTCATTAAAACCTTATTAGGAAAAACCCTATGGGAAAAAGCCTTAATGAAGGAAAAAGAGTACACATATCTAGTAATACGCTTTGAGGGCTGCCTCATTAAAAACCTTGCCAAGAAAACCCAATGGGACAAAACCTTGGCATAGGGAAAAAGAGTGCAGCGCGTATTCTACTCCCCCTGATCAAGACCACGATTCAGATGTTGGAGTCTTCGCATTCCAATCTTGAATATCATCTTCTCAAGTTGAAGTTGGCAAAGCTTTAGTGAACAAATACGGGATTGTCACTTGAACGGATTTGTTGTACATCAATATCACCATTTTTCTGAAGATCATGTGTGAAGAATAACTTTGGTGAAATGTGCTTCGTTCTATCCCCTTTTATGAAACCTCCTTTTAATTGAGCTATGCATGCAACATTATCTTCATATAATATTGTGGGTATTTTTGTATCATCAAGCCACATCTTTCTCGGATGAAATGTACCGATCTCAACACACACGTTCTCTACTTGCTTCATGAATAGCGATTATCTCGGTATGATTTGAAGAAGTAGCAACAATAGATCGCTGTCGATCGCCGTGATATAGCGGATTCCGCGTGTAAACGGATAAATTGTTTGAGATCGAGCTTTATGTGGATCGGATAAATAACCTAACGTACTGATAACCATGTAAGTCTGTATTTACCTTTGTTAGTATAAAACAGACCCATATCGCTAGTTCCCTTCAGATATCGCAACATATGCTTAATCCCGTTCCAATGCCTCCGTGTAGGAGAAGAGCTATATCTTGCTAGTAAATTAACTGAAAATGCTATGTCAGGTCTTGTAGCATTAGCAAGATACATAAGTGCGCACCTATTACACTAAGATATGGTACTTGCCCAAGAAGCTCTTCGCTTTCTTCCCGAGGTCGAATGGATCTTTGCTCACTTCAAGTGAGCGAACAACCATAGTGAGTACTTAAAGGATGCGCATTGTCCATGTAAAACCGTTTTAAAACTTTCTCTATATAGGCGGATTGATGGATAAAGATCTCTTTTGTGAAATGTTCAATTTGCGGACCAAGACGAGTTTTGTCTTTGAGATCTTTCATCTCGTTCTTCCTTCAAATATTCAATCGCACTTTTGGAGCTCTTCCTGGGTTCAATGAGATTTATGTCATCAACATAAAAAACAAGTATAATGAACCTGTTGTAAATATCTCGAAGTGGATGTACATTAATTATCTTGTCATCGTCTTGGAATTCATACGTGTAAGTTTTATGAGCTTCGCTTGGTGACTAATCGCTTTTGTATGTTGCTCCATAAATAGGAAGCACACATGCAATGTTGGAAGGAAGAAAAGGAAAAAAAGGAATATCAATACAAAGCAATAGTTACGTCTCGCCTTACATATTTCATCATTTAGTACCTTTTGTACTTTATAAATTAAGTTAGTCTTTATTTTATATCACGTTATCAGCACGAGACTCTGTTATCTCAAGCAAATACTTTAAAAGCCTCGAAGGTATTGATTTTTTTTTTCTTCTCCTTTACTAATGGCAAATCTTACTAAACGTGAATTTGTAGCCTTAGATATATCGCGATAGCTATATGTCTTGGATTCTTGATGCGAGATTCACCTTAATGCGATGGGTCCGCGTACACCATCAAAGATAAAAATACGGCATCAAACCAAGGCGTGCCAAGGCAATGATATTCCTCCGCCATCGTCTTGATGAGAATTTGAAAATGGAATATCTCACGGTTAAAGATCCTCTTACGCTCGTGGAATGATCCGAGAGATAGATATGATGCTTTGAAGATGGTCATACTTCCACAAGCACGTTATGATTGGCTCCATTTAAGGCTGCAAGATTTTAAATCTGTTAAGGCATATAATTCTGCAATGTTTAAAATTATTTCTCAGTTGAAATTATGTGGTGAAAATATCCGATCATGATATCCGGAGAAAACATTCTCCACTTTTCCCGCCTCGAGTATGCTCACTGAAATAGCGATGCAGAAATGAAGTTCAAGAAATATTGTGAACTCATTGCACATCTTTTAATTCTGAACAACATAACGAATTATTAATGAAAAATCATGAAAGCCGACCCAACCGCCCGCCCATTCCCTGAAGTGAATGAGGCAAATTTTCGCCATTCTAGGCGTGGAAGTGGTCGTGGCTCCAGTCGTGGTCATGGTCGTGGTCGAGGAAGGAATTTTAATCATGATTCTCGTCTTGCACCAAATAATACCCTTCACCACCAAAGTGTAAAAGGAAGGATGAAAAGCATGAACCGTGCAAAAGAAAAATTCGGAAAATAAATGCTTCCGATGTGTGGAGAAAGGACCGGTCACGTACGCAATCGTACGCCAAAGCACCTAGTTTAACTGTATCGCCTCCTCAAAAAAGGCCGAAAAAAGAATGCCGAAGCAAATTTCATTTACGAAGATAATGTTGAACTCATGCATCTAGATGTGGCGATTTCTTTGAACGACTTTCGAAGGAAAAATAGATCATCCGATCGGCGATGGATCCGTAATAACTTAGATATTTCATAAATGTCGTTTATATTAGCTAATATGGTTATGTTTTCATAGTTATGTAAATAGAGTGTGTGTAATGCTTTGTTTAATAGTAATGTATGTTATAAAGCGTATGTAATGCTTTGTCTAATCATAATATCTACTTCGATGTTTACTTTGTTTATTCTTTCGTTTTGAAGAATATATGGAAAATCCTCGAACATTATTTGGATCAATGACCAATATGAAGATATTTGTGTGATTGATAGTGGAACAACGCATGCTATATTCAAAGATGAGAAGTATTTTTCTCCTTGCGTAGAAAAAGGGGAAATATTAATACAATTTTCGGCAATTCGAAATTAATCGAAGGTTCTAAGAGCTACTATATTTCTACCTAAGGGGACGAAACTTATTATAGAAGATGCATTATTCTCTTCTAGATCCCCAAGAAACTTGTTGAGTTTTGAAAGATATCCGCCGTAATGGGTATCACGTCGAGACATTAAGTGTAACAAATGATGAAATATGTAAGGCAGTACGTAACTATTGCTTTTTATTGATATTCCTTTTTCCTTTTCTTCCTTCCAACATTGCAGGTGTGCTTCCTATTTATAGGAGCAACATACAAAGGATTAGTCACCAAGTGAAGCTCATAAAACTTACACGTATGAATTCCAAGATGATGACAAGATAATTAATGTACATCCACTTCTGAGATATTTACAACATAATCAAAATAAATTGATTGAAGGAGACAATCCAGACTCATTTTCTTGAACAAAAGAGAGGGAACTGAAATAGATGTTGCACGTATACTATTAATGATATCACTAATATACTATTAATGATATCACTAAATTTGATGTGTTTTGGGTGGTCGAAAAATACTCAATATTTATTGAATTTACTAGAAAAATAATGCAAATTTTAAGTATAAAAATAGATAAAGCAGGACAAATAAAGAAAGGAAAAATACATTTCACCATTAAAAGGAGCACTACAATACCATTTATTTAAAGTTAGGATTTTGATGTTTAAATTAATTATTTTTATCTCTCTAAGTAAAACTAGCTATATCAGAAAAGTAAATCATATTACCCTGAGGATCATTTAAATATCAAAACTTTACCATTAGATACTTTAAACACCAAAATCCTATTTTTAGAAAATGTTAAAGATCGTGCGGTTCACGTGCTTGATGTGTTGCGATTATAATATATATATTTTATATAATTAATATAACAAATATATTGTCATGTTGACATTGTGATACAAAAACAAGGAGTTCACTTTATTCTTGTTTTTTTGTTATTACCACGTGTATTATTATTATTATTATTATTATTTCATACTCTCTTTCTTAAAAAGTACGTTATATAGGAATTATTTTTTCATCAAAAGCAGTATTTACAGGATAGTTGTATTCATAACGTAAATGTCAGAATAACATTTTGTAGTTGTATTTCACGTGAACTAATATCTAACATTCATATCATCTGAAACTCAATGAGATCTACCGATGTCATTCTACCCTAAATTAAAATCGTGCAATCTTGATATGTCTGATTTACCACAACAGGCTCTCTTATTAGGGTCGAAATCACAAAAGGCTTAACTAGGAATCAAGTTCTCTCTTTAAACAAGTAGCGTAGAATAAAGACACATATGAATAAGTAGATCTAATGTCTATCTATGTAAACGTCGCATGTGAACAAACTGTAATTACCATTGCTAGTGATATTTGCGCATAATCACCTAAAATAGCAAGATTTTCAAAACATAAGTACTTGAGGGATTATGAATTCAATCTTCCCAATTCTCTCTCTCTCTCTCTCTCTCTCTCTATATATATATATATATATATATATATTTATTTATATTAAGCCAATTTCACAGATTACATTTGTCTGTGGCCATTGGGGGGTTTGGCATTGGCCCCTATCTTGTTCATTGAGTACGCAAAAATATACATGGGAGGAGGGCTACGCCATGACTCCCTCTACAATTTACTAAGGAGATTCCTCTATAAGCATGGCCCTATCGCTAAAGAGAACATTGCTAATTAGAGAACAACTTCTAATGAGCTCTATCCTCAATCATAAGAAACCCATGTCACTATGGTACATCATAACCAAAATGAAAGAAAAGCCTATTAATTTTACAAGGGGCATATAATACATTCAGCTTGAAGATACTACCAATTGCCCGGCAAAAAATGGCTATCATTCTATACAAAAAATTATGCTTCTTAATGTTTTGAGTTCCTTTGATCTTCTTATGCATGCAGCTTCTCCTATATCGTTTGTAGTTGTGCTTCATTTTATCTTGATTGTCTGACCTGAAGTTAGCCATTTGAGCTTTATCCATCCTTGCTGCTCCTCTAGCTTCACTTGGCATTTCCTGCATAGAATTGAATACATTAGCTCTCAGACTATGTTAAGAGTTACTACCAAATTTAGCCAATACATCAGCTATTGTATTTGCTTTCCTGAAACAGTGGTGAATTTTAATGTGTCTTCTTTCAATGGTCCTCTTCATATGCTCTACTTCTTGTGCAAACTCCCACGGGGTGGTATATGATTCTTCTAACCATTTGATAACCAGCATAGAGTCCACCTCTAAAATGCGATTCTGCCGATACCTATGTGTTCCATCACGATTCCAAAAAGAAGCTGCCTTGATCTCTGCACTATTGTTGGAGCAATATTGCAAAGATTTGGCAAAAGCCATAATAATATCACCATTAGAATCTCTAGCAACTCCCCCAATTCTGGCTTTGCCGACTTGAGCTAACTCCCTCTCTCTCTATCGCTCACACACACTCACATTTCTCCGTAACTTGGTTCAGTAGCATGTTTGACCAAACTCATAATATCAGCTTTTTTCAAAAGTGCTCTTTATATTTTTGGTAAGAAGTGGTCTTAATTAACTAACCAGATTAAAAAGTACTTTGAGCAGCAATAAATAATTGCCCAAGCTTTTAAAAAGTGTATTCAAGTGTATTTTCTCAAAAGTGTTTTTCAAAAAAGTAAATTTGGGGAAAAACTACTTTTTTAGCTTATGAAAGACAACTTCTGCTACTCCCAATAACCACTTATTTTCACTAAAAATTTGGCCAAATGCCTCACTTTTTATTTTTAAATAAGCCCTTTTCTTGAGAAAAATAACCACATTTGTCCTCCTAAAATTTTGGCCAAATAGGCGACAAATCTCCGCCCCACAAAACAAAGAAACGAGCAACTCACTTTTTTTATTGTAAATTTCTTTGGACCACTTATTACTTATTAGCACTCCTACTAAATTTTCAATGGACCTTTTTTTTTTTTTGCTAGAGCAAGGTCTTGAAGAAATAATGGTTATGATAATTTTTGGTGATCGATATGGTAGCCTTTGTGGCGGTGGTCTGGTTGTGGAATAGTTGCATGTTGAATGTATGCTATTTGTATTTTTATGTATTACAGGTCATAAAATGACTCACACACGACATACAAAATATATATAAACAACAAAAAAAATTCATCAACACAATTGTATATTTAGTGTATGTATGTGTACATTTTTACCATGATATAACAACATAATTACATATCATGTGTATATTATTACCATATCATGTGTATATTATTACCGTGATTATATATATATATATATATATATATATATATATATATATATATATATGTTTTTGTTAGAAAACCTCTCTATTTTTTGGAATAACTTTACACCTCTAGGAATAGTTTCCCTTTTTTTTTTTTTTTTTTCACAAGTAAACTTTACGTTCAAATATAACTAAACTTTCACAAAATAATTCAACTTCACATCAAATACTTTTTTCCCCAAAAACTTCACCTCCAATATTTGTCAAAGAAAAAAAAAGGCTATGGTTAAATTTGCACTGATATTTGGAAGACTGATATCCCAGATATAAACAAAGACAAAAAATGGTCTCTCCCACTCACTAACTAGCACAGTAGCTGCTCAGTCCTCAAGGACTTGCTCTTTTTACTTTTCAGTCCTCTTCAAAACCCCTTTCCTTCCCAAAAACCCCCTCTACTACTCTCCAAAAAAACCCCCAAATCCTAGACGAAAACGCTGCTCAACATTTTATTCTCATTCCCCATTCCTATCATCCAATCCTTTCCCATTCAAACTTACTTTTACTACTATTTCTCACTCTAGCGCTATTTTCCCCTTTCTATTTTGGTCCATTTTTTTTCTTTTTAGGGTTTTGCAAGTGAAGTCGAATCGTGAATGGAGGCCACGGCAGCGACAGGTGTCGCCGCCGCAGCACGCGGTGTTGCTCTACCGGTGTCGTCGTCGTCGTCGTCTCAAGCGGCTGCTCGTAAAGAGTGGCGTGCTGTGTCTGAGCAATCTGTTCGAAATTCCAGTACCGAAGTAACTTTAAATCCTTACTTACTCACATTGCATTTGTTTCTGATCTCTAGACGTTACGTTTTTTTTTTTTTTTTGTTATTAAATCTCATTTTATTACACTGTTTGTGGATTGTATCAAAATGTAGGAAACTGAACGGTCCAGATTAGGTCAATCGGATGAGAGACTCATATACGAGGTAATGATTTTAAATTAAGAGAAAATGTTGTCGATGAACTTACGAAAACTAGCAGCAGAAAATTAAGAGGAAACATTATCGATGAACTTACAAAATCTTGAAGTAGTATTTGCCTTAAGTATTTTGCGTACAACGTAATGATTTTAAATTAAGAGAAAACATTGTCGATGAATCGATCTGAGTATTTGCCTTAGTAAGATGTAATGATTTGAAATTAAGAGGAAACACTATCGATGAACTTGCAAAAACTAGAAGTAGTATTTGCTTTAGTATTTTGCGTACTTCAACGTAACGATTTTAAAATCAAGAGAAAACATTAGAAGTAGTATTTGCTATTTTGCGTACGACGTAACGATTTAAATTTAACAGAAAACATCATCTACGAACTTGCAAAAACTAGAAGTAGTATTTGCCTCAGTATTTTAACGATTTTAAATTAACAGAAAACATTATCGATGAACTTACGAAAACTAGGAGTAGTTTTTGCCTTAGTATTTTAACGATTTTAAATTAACAGAAAACATTATCGATGAACTTACAAAAACTAGAAGTAGTGTATTGCGGTTTGTAACCTGAATGAGAGTGTAATGAAGGTGATTTGATTTTGTCAAAGGTGCAGCAAGGGAGAGAGCCGGTTGATGTGGATTTCTGTTCGATTACTATTGATGGAACTTCAAAGAATGATATTCTGCAACAGAGATTGCTTAGCGTGGTTAAACAAAAAGATGAGTTGCAGCAAATGGAGACTGAACTACGGGCTCAGCTCATTGCAAGATCAGAGATTATGGAAATACGGAATAGTTTTGATGCTCAGATGAAAGAGCATGCTAATGCCAATGTTAAGCTTCAGGTACTATAGTCTATAGTCTTTGACAAATATTTTGAACATTGCTTAGGACATTAATGTGTTTACTGATTGAGTTGTTGGTTTAATGTTTCTCAAGGAGCAAATACATGAAAGGGACCAGAATTTCTATGAGTTGGAGAGGAGGATGGAAGAGAAAGAAAGGGAACTCCATGCAATTAGACTGGACAATGAAGCGGTTGTTTGATAATTCTAACTCTTTTATATTTCTTGTTTCTTTTGGTGTGTAGTTGATGTTCTATTTATTCTAATCCTTTTCGTTGCTTTTCCAGGCATGGGCAAAAGAGGATCTCCTTAGAGAACAAAGTAAAGAACTACAAACTTACAGGTTGCTTGTTTTTGTACAAATGAGGAAGACCTACTTTTTTGGATTGTGGTTGTCTTACATTTTTATCACTCGAGTTATCTTCATCAAAACATCTTTTAAGACTTGCCAATTTTTAGGAGAGAGAGGGACAACTCTGAAGCAGAAAGAGCTCAGCATATTAAACAAATTCATGAACTCCAAGAGCATATTCAAGAGAAGGAGCGTCAGTTCATGGAATTGCAGGAACAGGTGCTTTTTTTCCTATTAGACTGATGGATGATGAAAATGATCTTTTTTTCTTTCTGATCCTTTACTTTTTAAAGTTGTAATGAAGACTTGTGTTCATCTTTTGATGTTATTAGTAATGAAGACTTGTGTTCATCTTTTGATGTTATTAGTAATGAAGACTTGTGTTAATCTTTTGATGTTATTAATTGAGTTTCTTCTTTGTGCTTCATTGAGTGCAGTTCTCTGTTGTTTGTGAATGTTATCCATGGGTTGTGAAATTTAACATAAACTCTGGTGTAGTTATGTTCAGTTAACCAAACATGGTGGTTTGATTGTGATTGAATGTAATCAAACTAGGTTCGGATGAGTGTAGTAGTATTAAGTTGAAGTTAACACAATAAATCATTGAATATGCATCAGCTTGGTGCCACTTATCAATGCAAGCCTCACTTGTAACAAAACAAATATGTCATAGAATATGACATGAACTCAACAAAACTAGCCAAGGTCTTCAGGAGATTTGTGTGGTGAGAAATCCAGTCCCATAGACATTAATGGTTGCACTTTTTTTTTTTTTTTTTTTTTTTTAAATTAAAATTTTTGCGACTTGTTTTTTTTGCAAACTTGTGTTTGGTTCAAGAACTAGCTAACGAAATAAGGGTGGCTCAGTTGGTTGAGCACGGGGCTTTCATAATGGAGGTCTCAGGTTTGAGAGCCCCTGCCTACGACAATAGGGGATTTGCCTTCTGGGTTGAGCTCGTCGCACGGGGCTTGCCTAGTGCGGGTTATCTCTCCTGTGTGGTTTGCGAGATATTGCACAGGAGCTGGGTTTACCCTATGTGCACCCGAAGGTTAGTGGCTGCAGGGTTCCCCTGTCATAAAAAAAAAATTGTGTTCCTGCAAAAGATGAAGAAAAGTTTCAACTTTGAAATACTGTTTTTTCAAGTTCTTCTGCAACTTTGATTGAAATTCTTTATTCATGTTCTGTATTTCTCTAACATATTTTCATTTTCAAAAAACAAAGAGTTGATTTTAACTCTTTGTTAAATGTTAGAAAAGTGAAAGATATACACCTGAAAGAATGATTTTAACTTTGAAAGAACGGGCAACCTAAAGTTCCTGTCATTTTAAAACCATCATCAACAAACATAAAGTTCAGTCGACCCTTTATACTTATCTTATTGGTTTTCCTAAAGCGTACTCTCTTGTAGTTTAAGTTCTCTTCATGGAGTTCTTAATTTGTTTTCTTAAATTTATCAAGTACCAACCAATTTCAACTTTATGATTCTCAAGTAACATAAGTTCAAAATTGCAGCTTCTTAAAATTGTGCTAGGCTTGGGGAGGATCAACAACGTTTGTTCACCTCGATATTACGTGAATGTCTAGTCCACTTTCTAGGGTAGACGATATGATATGTAGACCTTGGTTAATGCTTTGCAAACATTTTTTTTTTGTTCAATTTGTGAAATGTTTACTCAAAAAGTACGGGAGCCGTGGTATTCTGTTTTTAATTTTTAAAATCTTATTTTGAGTTGGAGCTTCTTCATTTGTTGTAGCGTAAGAAGGCTATGGTTATATTGCCATTTCTGGACTCTTTAAGTGGTATGTCATTTTCATTTTCTGACTGATGGTCGCCACTGCTATTTTTCAGAATAGGATAGCTCAGGAAACGATCCTGTTCAAAGAGGAACAAATAAGGGATGCCCAGGCTTGGATGACTCGTGTTCAGGAAGTTGATGCCATGCAGCAAGCTGAAATACGGGAGCGCACAGAACAATATAACCAGCTTTGGCTTGCTTGTCAAAGACAGGTGCTTCAGTGATGAATGATTCATCAACTTTAGTTGATTTACTTTCTCTAACTAGGAATATCCTTGATTATATGGTCCTAGTTTGACTTATTATGCTCCTAATTGGAATGATTTAAGTGCTGAGTATATTGCAGCTGCTTCTACTGACATTTTTTTTTTTTCCATTAGTTTGGTGAGATGGAGCGAATGCACATACACATGCAACAGCTGCAACTTGAATTGGCTGAGGCAAGAGGTGGAACTTACTCTGATGGTTCACAAGTCTCCAATCTGAATTCTAAAGATGCTAGTCACCTTGGGCAGAGCAATGGAAGCCAACTAAATGCTAGTGGAAGCAGTACACCTGGTGAAAGTTCCATAGGCTTACAAAATGGAAATGTTGAAAATGCTCCATCTTTTGCTTCAACTGGGAATGTGTCAACTCAGGTACAAATCACCGTTCTGTTCACATTATTCTTTTGACCAGAACTAAATTTTCTAGACTCTGTTGGTTTATCAATGTTATAGGCACTGTAAAATAAGAGATATGGTAAGGATTTGATGATTTGCTGTAGAAGTATTATGCAGGTGCCTCATGTGTCTGTTTTTCTTGGTCATTCATGGCTTAACAATACTTAAGGTTATTTTGTTTTCTGAAGAGTTTAGTTGGAGATAATGGTCTGAAATTGGAAAATGGGTGCTTATTCTCATTTTGGTCTTATTATATTGTATTTGAATTAACACTGAGCGTGTTCAAATCATATGCTGTAGTTGTTATGAGTTCACTATGTCTATGATGCAATAACTACTATAACTTATTAGTTATTGCTGCTTTTGTTCTATGGCATTTAATTTCATTATGTCTTTTCCTATGAGCACATTGGATTTTTGTATAGTCTGTGTAAAAATCCAGCTAGGACTGCCAAAGAACTAGAAAATTTAATTTGATGAACAGAATTTCTAACTCCTTATTGCCCATAAAATTTGTAGTTTTATTAATAACTAAGTTCAATTGCTTTTTTGATAATTGAACCTTGAATTATGCTTTGCAAAGAAAACCATGAATTATGCCTAGGCTGTAGGTACCTGAGCTTCTAACTTGGTCAACGGATACTCATGAGAGATGTAGTCTTGTGTATCAAGGCTTACTTAATTAGCTTGAGAAAAGAGAGCAAAACTTTAACAATGTTTCTTGTGGTCTCAATATAACTTTTTTCCTCGAATCTTGCCAAGAGTTTGGTTTAAAGAAAAACAATAACGCACTATATTTGGATGTTATCTGGAGCTGCTGCTGACTATGGATGTTGCGACACTAAATGCCTAATAATTAACCTAACCCCACCTCCACACCCTCATAAGGAAAATAAAAAAGAGAAGGAAAATACAATGTTCTAAGTCTCTTTTGATTTTCCTTGCTTCTGTGCTCACAACATTTTATATTCTCTTTTCTGGTGTTCCACCAGTCGGATCATGTACATGGTATGCCAGTTGCTCCTTCGTCCTTGCTTGGGATGACAACCTACCTTCCACCCGGACAAATGGCCGCTCTGCATCCATATGTAATGCATCAACAGGGTATTCCTCCTCCTTTACCATCACATGTCCCTCAATCTCATGTTGGGCATTTTCACTCAGTACCGGCAGTATCGTCTCTTCAGCATTGGCCAAACCAACAGGTAAATTGGAGAACTTGGTCTTGATCTCACTGTTACTTTTGCTTACACTGGAAAGATAAATTGTTATTCCTTTGATGTTCAAGGCTGTACCAGAGGATTCACAGATCTCTAGTCACAATCAGTACCTGCAACCTCAGTCAACCTTGCCAGTATCAGATTCTCAGTACCTGCAACCTCAGTCAACCTTGCCAGTATCAGATTCTCAGTATGATCATGAAACAACTGTCAATGGGCAAACTCTTCGTTCAGATTATGGTGATCTCAATGTGAACCAAGGAATTGAAACTCAGGATCCAGTGGTTCCAGCTTCAAGTGAAGAGGGACAGGTTGAGCAACAGACATCTATTGCTTGCAGTTACCTGCATTTTTCTCCTGTTTTGTCTAATTTCTTATCTACCATAATTTTTAGGAACTTCAATCTGTGGATAAGAATTACCTCTCGGGTGTTCAGACTCAGCAGACTTTGCATCAAATCTCTTCTCAATTTAATGGTGCTTTAAGATTGCATACGCATGAACATAACAATGAGACAGAGGTACTCCTAACTTTCTCTGAAAGGGGCACACATCCAGATTAGTATTGCGTGCTACTTGTGTTTAAGTTGTTTATGTTTGGTGGAAGGTTTTCTTTTTTTCGTTTTTTTTGGGGGGGTGTGGGTGGGGTGATGATTAGACTATGCGAACAAGCAGAATCATCTTGCACTCATTGCCAATGCTGCAGGTGAACAATGTCAACTCTTCAGCTAATTACATGCTAGAGTCTCAAGGGTTAAGAATGGGAGAATTTAGTTCGAATGTTGATAAATCATCGGCCGAAGTTCCAAATAATGTGCATAATTCAGCTGAGTCAGTGACAGATACCCTCTCAGGCACTGTGTTGACAGAAACATATGTTGCTGGAGGGCAGAAGAATGCATATGCAGTTGGTAAATCAGTAGATGTTAATCTCCTGGACGAAAAGGCATTGCTAGCTTGCATAGTGCGCACAATTCCTCCTGGTTCTGCTGGTAGAATCAGGATTAGTTCTACGGTTAGTAATACTTAAATGGTGTGGAAGCTGTTCTTGGCTTCTGCGACTTCTTGCCTATAGTCGTTCTTTTTGTGTCTATTTATGGTTCCAATTCCTAATGCATGACCTGATGTGCAGCTTCCTAATAGACTTGGTAAAATGCTTGCCCCCTTGCACTGGCACGACTACAAAAAAAAGTATGGGAAGCTTGATGAATTTGTGGCAAACCATCCTGAAGTATGTGTATCTATGTGTTATCTTTATGTTTTGTTTAGCGGATCTGTAGTGAGCTGGTGCTTTGTCAGTAACTAATTTGCTCTTTCTACGTTTTTAGTTATTTGTAATTGATGGAGACTTCATTCAACTTCGAGAAGGTGCTCAAGAAATTATAGCAGCCACAGCTGCAGCTGCTAAAGTGGCTGCTGCAGCTGCAGCACCTTCGTCATACTCCTCTCTTTTGCCTCCTATTGCAGTCACCCCTATGCCACAAAATCACCGTTTGAAGAGGGTACCGTCAGTTGAACCAACATCTGAGAAGGCAGTTTTCAAAGACTATGCTGTTGTCAGACCTGCAAATTCTAGTGACAACCTTCAAAGTCAGATTTCTAATGGGGCCTCTTTTAACGTTACTGGGGGCATCTCAAATGTAAAAATTTTGACAAAGCCAAGAGATCAGATGGAGCTAAATGCAGCTGAACCTAGAGCTGCCTCATCTGTACAATTGACCCTTGGAAATGGAATTAATGCTGGCAAAAATGACGTGGGTAGTTCACAAAACAAGGTTTCATCTCATGGGAGACCTGGCGCAAATTTAGTCAGTAAACAGGGCAGGTACCTATTATCAAGAAGTTTTGAACTTTGAAGAGCTGTTGTTTTGTTTCCAGTGCCACCATTAAGAGAATCTAATACCAAGTGTTTATTTATTTTTTGTGTTTTCAGGAATGCTGGGATTTCATCAGGCTCCAGAAGATAGTAAGTGTTCATAAACAATTTGGACAGTGTTTTATTTTGTGTTCTTTATAAATCTATGAGCTGTTGCCTGCTCAATTGTTGCAAGTTTATATTTTAATTGACAAACCTTCAATCCTTTTTGAGTACTTCACTTTCCTTTTAGATTGAAAAGGAAAGCTGAAGGATTGATCATTAGAGAATGCAAGAGAGAGCTATTATACTAAAAAAATCATGATGATTATACAGGTTGAAGTTGCCAGTTCCAAAAAAATAAAAATAATAATAATAAAAAATAAATGAAATGGTAGTAGATGTTGAATGGCAGTTCTTCTGTATCAGCAGAACTTTTGCTTTTGAATTTTCGTCCTACACCATGGAAATTTTTCTGCACATTTGACTTGGAATGATGGTAAGCGCTTAAAGGTTTAATAGAACGATCCAAGCTTACAATCTTCAAGTTCTGATGTGGATGTTACTCTCGAGTGAAGTTTCCTACTATATATTGTCTGAATTGTGTTTTCAAGTAAAGTTTTGGCAGCTGAAGTTCTGTGCTGCTGAAACACAAATCTCTCTCTTAGTTACTGTTATTCCATAAGATAAATTTGTTACTGTTATTCCATAAAATAAATTTCTTTATTTATGGTTGCCCAAAGCTAGCTGCTTGTGTCGGTTCCTTCAGTTTATTTAGTGATTAACAAGTCATCTTTGGCCTGGCAGGGCAGATATTGGATGCTGATGAGTATGGCTGGGCAGATTTTGGATGCTGATGGGTGTTGCTGGACATATATTGGATGCTGATCATTTACATTTGAAATTATTCAGAGGGATAAATTCTATTAAATTTCAAATTGGAATGTACCGTAATGTTCCCTTTCATATATCAAGTGGAAACAGCTGTTCATCTAAGTATACATCCTCCGTTTTGTTGGAGATCTTGCTGCTTCATAGCCACTGATCATCTATTAGGAGTGTTCAATTCAATTGTCCACAATGGCTTTGATGTGCAAATTGCATCTTGTGGAACATTAACGATTAGAACAATGAGATATCTGCATTCTGATTAATTGCTGGACTCGGCTAGGGGTGTCAAAAAATGGGTTGTTCCATTTCCCACCTAATGTTTGCTTCATGAGTGGGTCATTTCAGAATCTTATTCCATTTATTCATTTTTTAATACTTTGTTTAATTATCGAATCAAACTAATAGAAACTTTTTATCGAATCAAACTAATAGAAACTTTTTCTTATATTTATCATCGATATATCAAATAAAACTAATTCAAGCCAATTAGTTGTAACGTTTTGTTAAAAAATTTATCGGTCAATTTGGGTTATATTTGCTGTCCAAATTGGTCCAAGCTTTTAAATGGTTAATTGGGTTATGCCCATTGCCCAGAGTGGTCCATATTATGTTTGTAAAAATATAAAGAAATATCATTATTATAGTTATTTTTATTCTTATTTGGTATGATGTGACATGAGTTGAGCCTTAACGGGGACAAAATATTGTACTGATAATTTATGGGGTGGTCTTTCAAATTTTTTTTCATATTTGAAATTTTTAAATTTTTGCCCCGCTAAAATTCACGTTGGGTTCAATCTCCACTCGGTCAAAAATTTTAAAAAATTCGCTAAGGCAGAGTTTAAATTTATGCCCCCATCGCAGATACACTTGTTAAGGAATTACCAAAGTTATGCGGATCAAGAAGATACTTATGCCTTATGGGCAGACTTGGCATAAGTATGCCGGATCCGGCATAACCTTGGTAATTGCTTCACAAGTTTATGCCGAATTCGGCATACTTATGGTCAAACCTTTAATGGGCAAACTTTTAGTTAAGCCTTAACTAAAAGTCTTTTCCTAGTTATGCCTTATGGGGCAGACTTTTAGTTAAGGCATAACTAAAAGTATGCCTCATAAGACATAGACTTTGTTTTATAAGCCAAATTTGGTAGTTCAAACTCCGCATATTGGCAACCAAATTGAACTTAACATCAGCAAAGCAAGAACGCTGGGAAAGAAACAGATCATACATGCAAGTATTAACAAAGCATGCTCATAAAAGGCTGATATTGTTTTTATATTTTATCTACTGGTGCATCGTAGGATGTGTCAATTTTCACAACTTGGTAAGTGCAAATACTAACAGACTGAGGTACATTTGCAACATTTTAAGACCTGAATATGCATTAAGATACATTTAGTTAGAACAGAACATCCACATTCTTTATTGGTTTGTTATGATTTACTGGTCTGGTCCCATTAAAAGTTTGTCCATAAATATGGCTGACCCGGCATAAACTTGTTAAGGAATTATCAAAGTTATGCCGGACCAAACTTGTTGAGGAATTATCAAAGTTATGTTGGACTCGGCATACTTATGCCAAGTCCGCCCATAAAGCGAGTATGCCGGGTCCGCATAACTTTGGTAATTCCTTAACAAGTGTATGCCGGTCCCAAGATACACGCGACCCAAATCTTGCCTTGCAATTTTGTTTTTTAATTTATGCTTGAGCGGGGGTTCGAACCCAGAACCTCATGATTTCTGTGTGAACGCTTAGGGTTGCAACGCAAAGGGCAAAAATCAAAGACCAGCAATATGAGGGGCATAATTTAAAGACCACAAATATGAGGGACAAAATTTAAAGACCACTCCAAAAGAAGGGCAATCCGCGCAAAAAAATGATAATTTATATAGTTAATCTTAACTTGTTTGAAATTGAAGCACAATTCTCGTTGAACCTATCAATGATATATATTTAATCCCAACGTGCTAAGTCTGGGTGGACTTGGTGAATCATATATTCATTGGTTAATTCGATACCCTTGTGATATGGGTGGAGCAATTATCAACAAGGGTAGCTCTACTATTCCTTCAATGCAAACGTGGTACTAGTATTTATATCTTTTGGTCCAGCCGGCCAGGCAATAGAAGAGTAGTACGATGCATTTACTAGGCATTCCTACTTCCTAGTTATGACCGTGAACTTCAGGTCACACATCTGAAGGCATTTTGACTTAACCGTTTTTTTTTTTTTTTCTACTCCAAAAGGAAACAAAAAGATAAACTGGACAAGAAGTTCCATTTATCACTTTACATCCTTTCTTTTCTTTCTTTATTTAATAACCTTATCTAAGACTTGAAGAGTTTCGACGCTTCTAATTTATTCAAATATTAACTCTAATCATCTTTTTGTCTAATCATCAAATAGAGCCCGTTTGGATGGGCTTATGACTTATAAGTCGTGCTCATAAGTTAAATTAAAGGTAAAATTAACAAAATGACTATTTTTGGTAGTTTCCTATCATTTATAATACCTTTTAAAAATTACCATTTCGCCTATATTTTCCCAAATTAAAGTATTTTTTCGGATGTATTTGATGCTTATAAATACATAGTAACACAAGTAAAAAATAAAACATATCCCTTGATTTAAGGCCATAATGGTGGGATCAATTAATTAGCTATTAATTGGTATTTTTTACCATACTCTTTCACAAATCAGATTTCAGATTACCTTTCCATAACCATTTTCTATTCCTCCATCCAATCTTCAACACTCAAACATAAAAAATCAAAAATTCAAAATTTGAAAACATTCAACAGCCAATATATTTGAAGTTTTCAATATTGATTTCGTTCTTGATTTATCTATGTATTTGATAGCATAATCAATGTATTTGAAGTTTCCAATCAAACCGCATGTATTTTATATTAAATCTCACGTATTTGTATGAGTAATAATTTGCATCACCCATGTATTTTAGCGGTAATATATTTGAAGTTTTCAGTATTGATTTCGTTTTGATTTGCACATGTATTTGATAGCATAATCAATGTATTTGAAGTTACCAATCAAACCCCGTGTATTTTTATATTAAATCTCATGTATTTGTGTGAATAACAATTTGCATCACACATGTATTTGATGGATTAATTTGACAAAATACACAAATATGTAGAAAACTTACAATGTATTTTCGTCACTCATGTATTTGAAACTAGATGAACTGATGGAATTAATTTGAACAAAATACACAAAAATATAAAAAAACTTACATAAATACATCGTCAACCACAACAATTGGTAGCTATATCATAGAACATACACAAATACATATATTTTTCATCTTTTCAAAACCCTAAAAAACTCTATACCACCAATAAAACCCTAGCCACAAATCAAATGCAACTCGGTCCAAATTTATGGGCACTGGTCCACAGTCTAAAAGTCTTGCCATTTACAGCTACAACTTGCCCACAATGGGAGATAAGCCCACAGCCATAATGAATGATCATTCTAGTTGGAACATCATTCACATAAAAAAAAATGGAAAGGTTAATTGCCTTCTTAAGTTTAATTTGTCCACAAAGCTTGAAATCATGGAAACAAAATTTTTTTTGAGAGAGGGGCGGCCGCCACTCGTGGTGGCGGTGGTTGATAGAAGGAGGGAGAGAATTTTTTAGGGATTTGAGAAATGAAAAATCTGAAATGGGTAGTGAGTGAGAATAGAGAAAGTCAAAAATTTATGAAAAATGAGAGAGAATGGTAATGTATATTAAGTGATTAATATTGTTACCATCAAAAGGGGGACATGGGATTGGGGGTGCTAAATTTTAGGTGTATTTGTGCACCAGTAACTGAAAGTTACTGTGTAGCTATATTAGTTAAATTCAAAAAGTATTTAGTTATTATTAGTAATTAAAGCAAAAGGTAATTAATATTACTAATTATGTACTAAAAGTAGCTATAACACGTAATTTTTTCAATTCTGAAGTTATGGCTTTTGGCTTATTTTGTTGTTTTGACTTAAAAATAAGTGCTTAAAAACAATTTTTTTTATTTTGCCAAACACTACAAATATTAAAGTTTTACTTTCACCATTGCCAAATAATACAAAAAGTAGCTTAATTTTAATGCTGAATCAAATGACATCAAGTATAATTTTTTTTTTTTTTTTGATAACCGATAAACCTTCGAGGACCAACTGAAGCACAGTTTAAAATTCGACTGAACTCGCTCATCTACCCGTCTCCGTTTAGATAACAATTTTTTCAGTCCCCTAGAAATTTGAACTCGTAATGCGCACATAATCCACACGTCATGCTTTGAACGCATGCCATTAGTTCAGTTGATCGAAGAAATAATGATTTCAGACTATAAATATGACCAAATCTTTATATTTCATTGTTCTGATTCTCTAAGAAACTTTAAGGAGATAGTTTGTTCGTCTGAATTTTTAATTAATAAATGTAATCATCCTTATGGTTTTGATAACAAGAATACACGTCACCTTGAATCATTGCATGCCTATCCATTTCACTATTTTGTTAACAAAATAATTTTTGTACAACCATTTAAGAACTTGCTTGAGTAGTCACATTTTCATGCAAGTCAACTTTAATTCTTAGTCCTTACGCTCAATCAGACAGCCCCATATAAAAAAATGATAAAGGTGATGGTTAAGAGAATGGTCTACTACGTAGACTACACAGAGGCAAGTAGTAGCTATTAGCTCTGAAACCTTGTTGGTTCCTTTTGATATTTATGGGGAAAAAAATAAAAAATATAGCTACTAGTCATGATGCAGAGATGAAATTTGAAACATGAATTCAGATGTCAAAAGATCCATGCTATCATCAATAAATAGCAAGACCTGATCTCTTTCTTCTCACTATTATTCCACAAGCACTTGGCCGTGCGAAAAGACCAGCTTGGCCCTAGGGAGGGGTGGAGATTGGGGGGTGGGTGGCCAGTGTTCAAAGGAAAGAGATATTATCTTGTATTTCGAGGAACACCCTTCCTGTGGAAGGGAAGGTAAACTTGATGCCAATAGGTCAAGATTTAAGAAACTAGAACAAAGCTTTGCCATCAATTGGCTTTAACGGACATAATGTTAGGCTCCGCAGTTTAAAAAACATCCTTATCAAACATACCTACATAGATAAATACGGTGCATAATCATTTAACAACAAATAAAAAGTTAAATGCCTATTCCCTCTCACCATTAACATGCCTCGCAGCTGATTTTCCAAGGCCATCACTAGGATTACCTTCTAAGCTGCCTTGCTTATTTCCTCGTACATCCAGAGTTCCTGTGTTGCTTAATCCAGGTTGCATAAGTTGACGCATGGCATTGTTGGCAGTAGGTCCAAAGCTATATTGGCCTTGGAATTGTTGCTGTTGCTGCTGCTGATACTGGAGCATTTGCTGTTGCTGCTCCTGGGACGGAAGGGAGTTGAGCTGGAAAGGCAATTTGGAAACAGAGACGCCCTGTTGCTGTTGCATAGCAGCAGCCTGACCTTGCTGCATCTGGTTTCCAAGTTGGGGAGCAGATGGAGCCTGCAGCTATTTATCTATTAGGGGAAGACAAGTAAATTCATAAGAAACACTAAATCGAACATCTAATCCACCTGTGAGGTTGCTGCTGATTGTTGTGGTTGGGCATCAGCAATAGCAGCTAAATACATCAAATTCTTCTGAAGCATGGCTTGATACCTATGACATAAAAACAACTTTAATAGTGTAAAATAATACTCGGACATGAGTTTTGACAATGCAAAGCAAACAGAGTATCTGGAATATTAAGTGAATATGCAATCATATTTCTGTTAGCCACACTACAAGTTTTTCTTAATCCAACTTTAAGGAAGGGCCAAGCAAAATCAACTTCTAAATACATGTCTCATGAAAAGACATTATTGCACAAGATTAGGAAATGCATTTTCTAACGCGTAGAACTAAACGAAAAGTAGAGAACATGATTGCAAATCCCAACATCACGTCAGGATCACTAAATTGTCTATTCTCAATTTCATTCATATCAAGCCTTTTTGGAATTTATGGACACTTTCACCAGGAACACGTCCCGAGAGGCGAAGATGGATAACCCAATAAGCTTAGTGGTCTAATCAAACTTGGGCAATATTAATTAATTTCCTCATGCAGCAAATTGTGCAGAACAGATAATCAACTATAGTCTGTGCAGAAGATATTTCCCCTATGCTTTTGGTACTGTAGCTATCTGTTCACTTACTGTTGTTTCTTCTACATTAAACTTCTGGTTCAACTCTGGATGTCTGAACAATTTTCCTCCAGGAGCTTTTACAATTGTACCCCCGAAGTAACTAACCTAGGGCAATATTTATTTTTCCTTTATCAATTTTCTCATTTTGAAAGTCAATATTTTGTTAGAAAAGCTTCCAGAGATGCAACGAGTGCAGAAACTAGTATACATAGCAAGCATGCTGCATACTACATTTACCTGAACCATCCACCCCTATCTATTTTATAGCATCATCACAACTATGTCCTGCATACCAAGCTATGCATATGTCCAAAGTACAATTTGTTCCCTGCATTTGACATTGTAGTAGCTTCATTTCTGTGTGGAAACTGCATTGAAAACTTTAATGTTCACTCTTGTTTGTTGCTTCTGTTTTTGCTATACTTATTACTTGGTTCACTGTGTGTTGCCTTCTCCATTATATTTGCTTCATCAGTTCCTTCGCCTCTTCCTCATCTGACCCCCAACAAGATGCCTAAACCATTTCTGACCTGCTAAAGTTTCAGACATGGGACATGTCTGAAATCACCAGTTATTCTTGCTTTCCAATCTCATTCATCAGTTCTAAACTATTCTCTTTCTCTGCCAATTGCTGAGTACTTTTTGTGATCTTACAAATTATGTCGCAAGCTCAAACATGGATTTGCTCACTTTCTATTTTGAGATTTCTAAGGCCACACCTTTTACTGTGTGAATATTACAGTTTCTGAACCCAGAGCAATGCTACTCCGCTTAATCTTAATTGTAGAGCTCCTCATTTAGCAAAACATTTAAGTCTTCGAATTCAAATAGGGATAGTGTTTTTTATATAAAGAAATATGGACAGATTCTGATATTAAATGTCCAAAAGAAACACAGGAATTGGAAAATTACAAAAACAATCTAAGAGTCAATTTACTTAAACACACTGATCACACTTCAGTGCTGCAATAATACTTCAAATGTTTCATGACGGCGGCGTGAGCTTCCAAAATGAACTTACAGATCCAATTCCTTTGCCTCTAGGCCGTTTAATGCAGTTAGGGTTTTACAACCGGAAAACCAAATTATCTTTATGGCAATAATGTACAGACCGTCAAAATCAAGCTGCAAAACTTGTGATTAAGAAAAAGAAATCAAATGAAGTACCATATGTAAACTGTTAAAAGAGATTATCTAGCAAAGTGTGCGCGCCCAAACATCCCTGATCATCGAACAACAAGATATTACCATTATTTTTTTCGGTCTGACCAGCCATTTCTCTACCATTCAGTATTTTCGAAGAAACACATTTCTATATGCAGAGGCAATGATGTGTTACAACAGGAAAACAATATGTAGATACACAAAACTAATCACACCATTCTATAACACAAATAGATATATCAACTTTATAGTAGAAGTATTAAGTTTTAACTTACTGAGCACATTCTGAGAGTTTTCCAAGATTCTGGTTTTCCAGTATGGCAAGAATCAAATTTTTGTTCTCATCCAAGAACTGTATCAAGAAAAAATCCAAATTATTAGAGACAACATATTTACAGTCCAAACATAATATACATGTCTCTGTGTGTATTCCAGCTGAAGTACATTGGGTAGTCAAAACATCATGTTCTTCACAATTGTAAATAGTAGACCCTTAGTTTTGGCACTCCAATAAATTACTTTAAAGATTTGTATTAATAAAATGTCAAAACACAAACAAAGAGGAAAATGTTGACATTAATAGCTCTTGGGGCAATCAGAGAACAAATAAAAACAAATATGGGCCAAAAACCCTTTCAAGAAAGAATCTTTTTTTTATTTTCAACTAACCATATTTGACTTCACTAGGGCTAGAAAATGAAGAGCATTTGGACACATTTTTCAGATATTAACAAAAAAAAAAAAAAAATTAAAAAAAGATTGTACCTTTTGAATCTGCTCAGTGGTAATGGCATTTAGAGGCAAAGAAGGAGCAGAGTTCAAGACTGGTGGTTGTGGTTGCTGTTGCTGTTGCTGTTGCTGTTGTTGCATTTTTGCTAAAGAAAAATAAACCCTAGAAGTAGAAACTTAAACCCTGTACTTTGTGATTTTTTCTGACAGAAGAAATAATGAAGGAAGAGATAGATGAATTAAAAGGGACAGAGACAGAAGAGAGAGACGAGTTAATTTCTTTGGGTTGAGTGGGTTTTCGGCAAAAACATCAAAATATACCCTATGGTCGGCAATTTGATTTTTGAATATTATTTATGGAATAAACAGCTCAATTATTTGGGACAAATTTGCAAGACCAAGGTCCAAGGCGATAGTTACGGACGAAAACGCCAAAATGCAAATTTAGTCACGAGAATTGTTCCGCGTGACCCGAAATAGTAAAAGACAAGAGTACATTTACCCACCTTGTAATATATTTTTACAGTATCATCTAAGATGCAATTATTGCCTTTTTAGGTAAAGTTAACGGTCAGAAACACATTTCAATTATTACTTTTTCGTGAGTTTCCTATCTAAATTAAAAGGTGTGCGAGCTTCCTGTTTAAATAATCGGCAACTATTTGATATAGATAGAAAAAGCGGATCACTAATAGTTGTGTGTGCTTTTTAACATTATCTATTTTAGATAATTACTTTGTTTTAAATATATGTTGGTTAAGAATTTTCAGAATTAAAAATAATTGCTTAACATTACCCATCAGACATTTTTTCATTTATTGTTTGTTGCTCAAAGTAACACTTTTCTTGCACACCGTTTTATGAAGTCGACCTTTTGACTTATAATTTTTCAACTAAACTCATCAAGTGGGTTAATGCCTCATTTGTCAGGACTGAATGAAGGTATTGATTTTAATTATTCAGATTTCAATCATTTATTTTTGAGGTATAAATTTTAATCATTAAGTGCATTTTTTTTTTTTGTATTTTACAATCACTTAATGGATCTAAATAATTAAAATGTATAAAAAAGGTCTAATATCATTAAGATATTTATTCAAATATTTTTACAAAGATGCATTTCATCACTACTCCATCCATTTTCATTGCTAATCGTCACTGCCCCGTTATCATCTGTCACCACCTGCGGCCACCATCATCGGCCACAAATCACCACCATCGCCAATCACGTAAGTCAACCATCACCATCATTAGCCATCACTTACTAACATACTACCTAACACCATTACAACCACGAGGCATTCAGCATAACCAGCCACCATTATATTCGTTAATCACAATCATGTTTAATGCCACCATTTAATTATCACTGTTAGACTTCGACTTCAAAATTGAATATTTGTGCACTTCACCATCAGATTTGCGGTCCCCAATCCCTATTGATTTTATATATTCGCATTCATAAGGTCCATTAAAACAAAGAAATGAGGTGATTTACAAGAATAATCTTGGAAATGTTTGATCTTGAACTTAAGCAAGATAAAAATTCAAGACCACCATTTTAAAGATAATTGGGTGTAATATCATTGTATAAAAATACTGAAACTTTCATCAAAGTGGTAAGGTATGGATATCGAAATTGAAGTTTATAAGAGAAAAGAAATTGAAACTAAAAATTCTAGACTGTATATTCTGCCCCTTTCTGCATGGCTGCACCCGACTCCCACACTGGGATTATTATCCCTTCCTCCAATTTACTTCCCATGCTTGAGTTTCCCTCATCATCACTTACCCACAAATTAAATTGAAAAGAACTTCACAAAATTGTGTCAATCCAATCTATTTTATGTTTAGAAATGAAAATTTATTTATTTCTCCCTCCGTCCCATAATAAGTGTCACCTTAGCCAAATTTTTTTTTCCCATAATAAGTGTCACCTTGGAAAATCATGATATAAATTGATTAGTTTTTTTCAATTTTACTCTTAGACAATAAAGTAATATCTAAACAATGACTGGAAAAATAAAGTAACATCTAAATGATGATTGAAATAGTCACATAGTAACTTAGTATTGTTGGATTCCAATATCAAAATGTTTACTTCTCGTTCATGCTCTACTCAAAAGGTAAAAGTTGTGCCTGTCAAAAAGTAAAAGTAATTTACTTTTATTATATAGGGATAGGGATAATTTGATAAACTTCACATTGCATTATTGATTTCTTAATATGCGTGTTTTTATGGGACGGAGGGAGTAGTTAGTAGTAAATTGTTATTGCTATGCATTGTCTTGGAAAATTTGAGTTGCTTCCATAACTCCATCAATCAACAGGTACAATGTTGTTCCCAATTGTACTTTATTTCTGTTACATCCGTTTTGTAAAAGTCCTATGTACTATTGAATCTTGTGATTAATTGGATAATTTGACCTTCTAGTGCAATGTTCGTTTTCTAATGGTAGTTAGGGATTTCTAAATTAGAAAGTTGCCAGGAGTAAATTGATTATGAGTGCTCTTCAATTTCAATTAGAAGATCTTTATCTCTCTCTCATTTATTTTTCTCTAAATGAACATGATTCTCAGATGGCTTGATGTTGAATATCTAGGTGAAAAGGATCCATTGTCTGCAAAAATGAATGCATATCAGGCTATTGCCTCTTGATTAAAAGAAATTGGAGTTGCAAAGGACGTGGAAAACAACCAAGTAGATGGCTTATTATGATTGTGACCGAGTTTTAGTGTTGCTACAATCTATTGCGTGTGTCGATTTTATTGCTGAAACAATGTTTATAAGATCTTCCTTTTCTATTCATTCCTAGCTCATTTGTTTCGTTAAGTTAGCTGGTTAAACAATTAAACAAAACATTTTGAAATCTCCAGTAGTTAAACTCTCAGTATACTGAAATAGGAATTTAGAAGATTCCAAGTCTACTGGGGTGGGGACTATTGCTTTTCCTAAGATTTCTACTCCTCAATCATGCAAGAGAGTCGATGGTTGTGCTGTTATTTATGTTTCTTGATTAGTCTAGTTAATTGTTTTCTCAAATTTCAGTTTTACTTTGTAAGAAGACACATTTCATAATGGGGGCAATGGACTTCAATATGGTGGCGGGGAGAGGACTAGAGGTTTATTTGGTTCTGTATCTTACATAGGCTTTATTTATGACGTGATTGAGGACATCCTTTTGCTCCGTGCCTCAGTCGATAGACCATGTATATTAATGAATTATTCTTCGAGTTAGCTGGTGTTAAGTATAACCCAAGAATACCAAGTCTATGCACATTGAGCTGTTAATTTAATCTAGTTAGTCGTAGGTAACATAGCCAGTAATGGAGTAGTTCTCTAAATTTGTACGGTCTCTTCAAAGTAGACAAACTCCTGAACCCTGCTTTATTTAACTGAGGAATATTTCTCCTCGAGGCTATTTCGAAAGCTATTCAGTAATTTGAATTTTTTCTTGGTGTGCTTTTGTAGCTTCATGTTTCTATTGACCCTATCTTTGGACAATAGGGTTTTCAAACATTTATCCATACTCTAACTTCAGCAATGTGATTAGATGTAGAATATGATCGGCTCTTTTTGAGAAATCTCACCTGTTCTGCTAAAAGAAACTATGCGAATCCTGTTCAGTTTTGGTTTTCGCTTATCCGAGCTATTCTTTAACTTGGTGTAGTGTTTTATATTTCTCTTTTGAGCTGCTTGTAACTTTGTAATAGAGCAAGCAACAAATTTCCTGGAGTTCCTCTCAAATCTTTAGGGACAAATGTGCACTTGCTAAGAGCAGTAGCTTGGGATTCAGTGGATCTGACTCAGAATGAAAGCTCTATTACTAGAAGTATGAGACTTGTCAGCATATGTGGCGTTGCACTGTGAATATGTCCACCGCAAATTCTGGTGAATATTTTAACATGAAAAGTTCTCAAAATCTTGTCAGGATTGGCTTGTATTGCACATCCAAGTCCACTAGATAAAAAATACGAAAAAGGAATCTGGAACCTTTAAGTTGGCTTTCTTCTATTCTGATGATTATTTAGGTGTGCATTGTATTGTGCTCTGGTGTGGCAGTTTCCATGACTGAGATATGTCTTTCATCTATTTGTCACTTACTACAGATTGACAGAATAGCCCTGGCAGTTTATTCTTGCACCTCATATTTCCGTTCTACTGAATTCTGGTTAATTCTCCAAAGACTATTATTGTACTCTTCTTATCTGATATTCCTATGTATTTGCCATTCCTCTGTCAAGTCTTGTTAGAAGTCCTGTTGGTAACCCATCTCTGAGGTATATCTACCTTATTTAAATATCTGTATTTGGATGAAATACAATGATTGCCCACAAGGCATTTCTATTTTTTTTTATTTTCTTTTCTGAAAATAATCCGGAATGTCATAGCCCTTGAGATAAGGACTAGCTTGTAGCAAAGCATTGTTACTTCGCACTCTCTTTTCAATATTGATACATGAAAACTGGTCAGATTTTGGAGCAGCTGGAGAAAGTAATAAGCAAAAATTGATTGCGGACATTGATCCATGATTAAAGGAAGCTATGGCTAGAAGGTGAAAACCGCTTTTACCAAAAATTGATTTGAAACATCATGCATTTTCTTTGTCTATGTTGTTGCATTGGATGTCACAAAGTTAAACTGAAACATCATGCATTTTCTTAGTCCAATTTTATATGTAAGCAAAAAAAAAAAAAAAAATGTTGGTATTTGGGAAAGTTGATCATGGGTTTCACCACTAAAAGTTTCATTTCTTCCCTTTACATCTATTATTTAACTCGTCAAGAGACCTTACTACATCGCTCATTGCAGGCCTGGTGCTTGCCTCGAGTTGAGCACATTGAAGCGCCAAATCCACTATTTTCAGGGCCTTCCATTGTTCTTCTACATCCCAGAGACTAATTTCTTCATCAAGAAAACAATGGAAATTGTTGCTTCTCTGCAAGTTCTTTCTCACCCAGAAAACAATGTCTAATCCTTCTTCAAAGCTGGGGTCTACTGGCATTTTTCTGCAGAAGAGCTCCAATAGAAGAACTCCGTAGCTATAGACATCACTTTTCTCTGTCAATTGAACTGAGTATGCGTTCTCTGAATAGATGGAGGGACAAGAAGAGGAACGGGGCCGGGGAAGAAAGTAGTAAAAGTTAGTAATTCATCAAAGTTATTTGCCAACTGAATTATACTGAAAATTAGCATAGTAATGTGTGGCTAACCTGGAGCAATGTATCCTAGGGTCCCAACAATTTTGGAGTTTGTCGAGTTTTCATCATCTGATACTATTTTAGCAATCCCGAAGTCTCCAATCTTTGGCACCATCTCAGAATCCAACATTACATTATCTGATTTCAGATCTCTGTGAATGATTTGAGGGACAGAATCATGGTGAAGATATGACAGACCTTGAGCAATACCAAGAGCAATGCTATGGCGGGACTCCCAGTCCAGGACAACAGGTGGTTTTTTCTGGTGAAGGACGTCATGAAGAGTCCCTCCAGGGATAAATTCTGTTAGAATGAAGCCATATCCATGTTTCATGCAGTATCCTCCCAATCTTACCAAATTCCGGTGTCTGACAGAATTTAGGCTTCTCATTTCATCGTTGAATGCTCCCTGAGCTAAGTCAACCTTCTTGACAGCCCAAAGCTTTTTGGATTTCTCAGTTTCCATCTTATAAACAGTTCCATGCTTGCCTCTTCCAATAACATATTTTTCGCTCCATCCTTCTGTTGCACGTACAATGTCCTCAAAATTTATACCATCAGGTAGATCTTCAATTCCTGATTGACACTTGATGAGCCGATGCTTATTCAGCAGGGACCGAGTCACTACTAAGTAAATTGCAGCAACTATGATTGCCATGGAAAGCACAGATCCACTAATTATACCAGCTAAAGTCTTCCATTTTACATGTGATTCTGTCACATGATTGCAGTTGCTACCTTCAGTGCCTGATACGCAGAGTCCTGGATTTCCCAGGGCAAATCCTGGATGTGAACTTAATAGTTTTTCCCATGTATTGGGTATCTTCCCCGACAAGTTATTAAATGATATGTTGAGAAATGAAAGGGACCTCATGTTGTCCATTTCTGATGGTATCGCACCAGACAAGTTGTTGCTTGATATGTCAAGGATTTCTAATTTGTCTAGATTGCCTAGGCACCTAGGAATTTCACCCGTAAACTTATTCATGCTCAGATTTAGTGAAAAACCAGGTTCCATAAACTTACTCAGACTGCATGGAATTGGGCCTTTGAGCAAGTTGTTCCCCAGCTGCAGCTTTACAAGCTTTTGTGAGGAGGAGAAAGTGTCTGGAAGAGCACCAGAAAGTTTGTTGTCCTGGAGTAGAAGATTTGTCAATACTGAAGATGATGCAATTTCTTTAGGAATTCTTCCTGAAAGATTGTTGTTGCTGAGATCCAACTCTGCCAGTTTTGCAGAGTTACTCAACTGAAAGGGAATTTGTCCGGTCAGTCTGTTTGAAGAAATGCTGAGTCTTACAAGATTTTGAAGCTTTCCAAGTTCTGCAGGTATGGAGCCATAAAACATATTTTCTGAAAGATCAATCGTTGAAAGATTGGTCCAGTAACCAAATGCTGCTGGAATCCTTCCACGAAGCATATTCTGTCGAACATCCAAGTAAGAAATATTCTCATTCTTTTCGATATCATCAGGAATATTCCCCTGCAGACGGTTATTGAGAAGGTTCACCCTATATACAGATTTGCATTTTGCTATATTTGTTGGGAAGCTTCCGTTGAAACGGTTGTATTCAAGAGTCAGGACTCCAAGCCTGTTGCCATTACACAGTTCAGAAGGAATCTGTCCACTTAAGTTATTATAACCTAAATCAACCTTAATTAAGCCAGGAAAATTATTTTTGCCAAGTTCAGGTGGCACCTCCCCCGTAAGGTTATTATGAGCCAAAGAAAGAAATGCAAGTTTCGTCATATTTGTAATTCCAGGTGGTATCTTGCCGGTCAATCGGTTCTCATAAAGAGCTAGCTCCTGCAGCCCGCTTATTCTGCCTATGCAATCTGGAATTTGGCCCTGAATTTTATTTTTGAATGCATTGAATGTTACTAGGGTTTGAAGGTTGCAAAGCTCTGCAGGAATTTCCCCACTGATGAAGTTGCCGACGAGACTGATTTCAACAAGAGAAGTGCAGTTTCCAAACTCTGCTGGTAAGGAACCACTAAGCATGTTATCATACAGAAGAAGATTGCTCAAATTCTTCAGACGTCCGACAGACCTAGGAATGGAACCAGTTAATTTGTTGACTGACAAATCAATGTAAGTTATCTGATGACAACCACCAATCTTTTCGGATATGCTTCCATTAAACATATTCCAGGAAAGAGCTAACTCTTGTAAGCTCCCATTCCATAAGGTCTCAGGAATTTCCCCTTCAAAGTTGTTATCATCTAAATAGAGATATTCGAGATTTGAAAGGCCCCTAAAAATCTCTGGGGAAATAAATCCTCCAAGATGAGCAGATGTTGCATAGAATGCAGTAAGGTTGTGACAATTACCTAGGGAAATTGGCAAAGAACCTGAGAAGCGATTCTGATGAATAAGAAGCAGGGAAAGTGAGCACGAGGATGGGAAGTCCGGGAGAGGTCCCGTTAGATTATTTGTGTGGATGTAGAGCTCTGTCAAATTTGGCAAATCAAAGAGTTCCTTTGGAATATTTCCCCTAAGGAAATTATTCCACAGCCCAAGATATTGAAGGCTTGCAGAGAGGCCTACCTCAGATGGAATGGTGCCATTGAGCTGATTGAAACCCAAATCAAGTTTTATAAGCTTGCTTGATTTGAAAATCTCTGGTGGGATGGTTCCTGAAAATTTATTGTCGTTGAGGAGAATCGTGTCAAGTTGGCTGCAGTTTGCGAGCATAGCGGGGATACCACCAGTGAAGTGGTTGCCACTGAGATCAAGGTAGACCAAGTGAGAAAGCCGGCAAAGATTGGGAAAGGCCTTGTCCAAGGTTCCAGATAGAAGGAAGTCTCTGAAATTCAATGATTCGATATGAGTAGTTCTGTCTGAATAGCAGGAAACACCTTTCCATTGGCAGTGTAAGACAGACTGATTCCAAGGAAGCAGTTGTTGAGAGGGCTCTGGAAGACTGCTTCGAAAACCAAATAGATGAACAGCATCTTGAGGCAATGAGGCCGAAAAGACTGCTAAAATGCTGGCAAAGAAGGTGAAAAAATGAACAAGAAACAAGAACATTCTGACCTCTTAAACACTTCCTTAAAGAAGCTGCATCCAGTTAGCACCTAATGCGGTAGAGTAAGGAGCTAGTTTAAGAACTAATTTTGGGCTGGGACCTGAGACTGTTGTTTACGTCTAAGTTAAGAGCCTGTTATTTCAAGACACGGCAGTTAATGATGCTTATTCCGGTAGTAGGTAATGAATGTCTGAGCAAACGACGAAAATAGGAGAATATTTTAAGTAGTGCTTTGGTTGGTTTTTGAGAATTATTTTAGATTAGATTTCAAAGGTCAATAATTATGAACGAAAGGTGGAATGAAGCTTCAATTGAAAGCGAAGTATTTAGTTGTAGTTATTTCAATACATGGGGCGTTGGAGATTCCCTTCCATAAAAGGGGCTTGAAAAATGGCCATGACCATGAGGGGCAGCCCCATGCTTTTCACTCATTTTTATATAATATAGCAGGTTCTTGAGATCCATGTAGGGGATCATTTTTATATGGCTGTCGGGGATAAGCATGTTGAGTCTATATTTCAGGTCTCCAACCCACTCAAGAGAGACGCCACTTAAGACTAGGACTACCCACTACCAAGTGGCCGCTATTGCGTCTGGACCAACTTCTCATTTCCGAAATAGTATCATACACCACTTGAGTGAAAAGCACGGTCAACTAAAAACCATTCATCCAATTAACAAATGAGTTCAATTTTGTACAATGATAGTATATAGAGATTTACTACTTAAGTTGACGTACAAATAAAGGTAACTTTTCATGGTAGGCATGATATCGGTACATGAAAAATAAAATAATATATTATCGATTAAATTACCGGTATTGTGAATTTATATTGTCAGCTTATATAACTTAGATCTTTTCACCCGTAAACTGTCTAGGGGAATTTGTAGCTTATTGCAGGGGGTTGGGGACTTTGGGTTTTAATCTCATGGGTTGGATTGTGGGAATGACTACATGAGTAATTTATTTGGGTAATGAAGCTCTTTAACTTTAAGATAATTTTTTTTAACCAAATGGTTGTATTCCCAATGAAATTGACCGGAAAATTACAAGAATAATATTATATAAAATAAAGTGAAAGTGAGTGATTAAACAAAGTAAATTTGATAATTTTACGCAATTAACAAGTTGAATGACTAAAAAAAAACCTCTTTTTGATCTGGTTGTCCAAAGAGGCCTCGCTTTCAGATTGTCCTTCCCATTATCATTGAGGTGTGGATTTCTTTTTGGTAGTAGACCTCAGTTGCCACTTTGTTGATAATGTGATGTGTTATTTTTGTCATATTACGTTATATATGATACGTTATCACATCAAACATAATTGACAAATAGGTTAAAACTTATCAGTACATGGTGTTTGCACCAAGTCAATACATGTATGTCATATATTTGAAGACAGAGTTCTTTTACTTAACCATGATTAATTAACATGTATTTTTATTCATTTAATTACTTAACCCTAGTAAGTCTTTTTACCTGACAAATATGTGCTATAATATTCCCAGGGATTAAAGATGTTTCGTGGGAGAATATCTAAATAAGATGGTTGGCTTTTGCAAAATCGTACTACTACTACTAAGTTAAAAGAGTGTCAGTTTGCATATAAAATCTGCTTCTTTATGGCAAGTTCCCACTAAACCTTTAACCTCTTCTTTGTTTTTGCTATATATGTAATGCTTATATACTTACAGAGTTGAGTTATAAAATTATTTACAGAATCTAGATACTCAATATTTATTTTTAAAATGAGTATTTTTCGGGTAAGTTTTGTTGGAATATTAGGGAGGAGAAGCACGCTGTGTCACTCAAATTCTTGCACGCTGTGTCACTCAAATTCTTTCTTACAGATAGCGGAGGAAATATTTTTTGATCAACTTGGCTTACATAAAATATTATAGTGCCTAGGTATTTATAAAAACTCTTCCAACATGTACTTGTTCTAGTACATATATATATATGTATCATAATTTAATTCTAGATTTTCTATTCTCTACTTCATGAATAAAAGCATGTGTGCATCAATTGGCATTAATTTTCTAATACATGCATGAACTAGGTAAATTCTCATGTACTTGGATAAATCTAGCTTTTTTCAACTAATTTTGGGTTACATGAGCGCAAAACGTAGATGTCCCATAAGTAAAACTACAATATGAATTAACCGAAAAAAGCTTACATTGTTTGAACTAGTTTGTCACACCCGACTATTCTATCAAGCTATCTCTACTAAACCACAAGGTGACTCTTGTCCACCGAAATTTAGACAAATAAAAAAAAACGGAAAAGGGCCAGATATGCCGTGGACCATACAATATTACGCGCTTTTACCCGTTGGTTAAACGTTGTCCCAGATGTGCTCTTACCATTATGTTTTGGATCTACTCGTGCCCTTCATTTAACGGAAACCCGAAAAAATGTATTGAAGAGCATATTTGTTCAGTTTCGCATAGTATAGGGGCATATTTGATCCATTGAAGTTCCTTGAACTAAATATTGTACCAACAATTCTCAGATTTTTTTTATTTTATTTTTATTTTTTATATTGCACTTTATGCTAGCCAATGTTTTTTTGATACTGCATTTTGAAACTCCACACTTATCGTGCAACTCCGCACTTTGTGCTCTTATTCTTTCAGTTGCTTATGAAATGTCAGAAGCTTCGAGTTCTTCAAATAGCCGTGGAAGGGTTTGTGGATGTGGAGTTGATGCGCTCCATCTCACATTATGGACTCCAAATAGTTCTGGGAGACGTTTTTCAAGTATCATAAGTCTGATGTAAGTTATCTTTTTTTCCTTGTGATTTTTTTTTTGCGGCAGATCTATATATATATATTTTTTTAAATGTTTATGTTTTGTTGCAACAAATCTATTTCCTTGTGATTTTTGTTGCATGTATGATCTTGTAGATATCGGGACTGGGTAGACGAAAAATGTCTAGAAAGAACCATTCAGGTGATAAACAAATTGAAAAATAAAAAGGATGTTCTCGTTAGTGAAAACAATCTTTTGAAAAGGGAAAATGGTGCTCTTATTAGTGAAAACAATCTTTTGAAGGAAAAAATAAAGCTTGAAACTTTAAAGGAAGCAGTGATTGAGTTTGAGGCAAATTCTTCTACTACTGATAATGAGGATTTTAACCAAATTGTTGCTGAAGTCGAGGCTTCTTCTTCTATTAATGAAAGACTTGAGAATATGAGGGGGGGGGGGTGTTATTGGGTTGTCTTGTTTGATTTGTGTTTAGTTACATGTTATGAGGGAGAGACTTTAAAAGATGAATGTAATTGCCTTTGATCTTTTTATTGTAAATTTAGATGCAATGTGATGGTAGATAGATTGTAATTGCAAATGTTTTTCACGTTTTGGAATGCAATGATATTTTGTGCCATATTATTATTTTTTGTGCCATAATATTCATGAATTTTAATATATTTAACATGGCCCTATACTATGCAAAACAGAACAAATCTGCCCTCCAGTATATTTTCGTGAAACCAAGGATACGAGTATATTTTCGTGAAACCAAGGACACGAGTAGGTTCAAAACATAACGGTAAGAACATGTCTGGAACATCATATAAACGGCGCGTAATATCGCATAGTCGAATAAGAGATCTGACCCTGTTCCGTTAAAACAAAATTACTTTTGTGTCTTTTACGTTGGAATTTGAATTTAAACCTGATCTACAAATTCTATACCTACTTTATTAATCACCAACAATTTTGGATAACCAGTACAGAAAATGTTAGAGGCAACATTTTTTCTATTACGTCCAAAGAGAAACTTTCGTCAAAAGCGGTAAGGTCGAGGTTCAAAATCGAGGTTTTATGAGTAATAAAAGAAACTAGGAATTTACACGATATATTTGCCCCTTGTGCATGGCTGCACCCAAGTTCCATCTTAGGATTCTAGTTGTAGCCTGTAGGGTTGTTGCCCCTCTTTCCTCCAATTTACCGGCATGTTTGATTTTCCCCTCATCAGCGCCAGCGGCGGAGCCAGAATTTCAGTCAGGGGTTCAAAATATAAAAAAGACACACCAATATATATATATATATGTAAAATAATTTTAAACATATATAAATGGTGTAATTTTCCGCCGAAGGTTCGAACCCCTCGGCACTTCCTCCCTCCGCCCCTGAATTCATCAGTCATCCACAATTAAATTGGAAAACAAAAGTTAAAAGAAGTTTACAAAATTATATGACATCCAATCTATTTTATCATGTTCAGAAATGATTTGTCTCAAATGAGTTGTAGTTGCTATTGCTCCCATCAATCAACAGGTACGACGCTGTTCCTAATTTCACTATCTGTTCAAGGGCAATGTTAGTTTTTTAATGAGCGGACAGCCCCTTTATTATCTTAGAATTTCAAAATTTGATGTTGCCGGAGTATATTTATTTGAGTTTTCTGCAATTTCAATGAGAAGGGCTTTATCTCTCTGTTGATCTTACTTTTATTTTTCTCTGCATATGATGATTCTGAGATGGCTTGATGTTGAATGTTTAGGTGAAAGGGATTTATATATATCTATATTAGCTCTTGAATATTTAAAAGAATTTTGAAGCAGCAAAGCAAGTGGAAAAACAACCAAAATATATGGCTTTTTATGACTCTGACTGAAGTTTAATATTGCTGCAATCTCTTGCGTGCTAAAGGTTCATAACATACGTCTCTTTATTCATTGCTTGTTCTTTCACTAATCAGCTGGTTAAACAATTAAGAAACCTCTGGACATCTCCAAGTTTGGACTCATCTGGTAGACTTGGTAACTTAATACTCAGTATACTGAATTAGGATTATAAAAGATGCCACGTCCAGTGGGGAACGGACTATTGCTTTTCCTAAGATGTCTACTCCTCAATCATGTTTGTGAGTAAATGATTATGCTGTTATCTATGTGTACTTGTTAGTCTAGTTAATTGTTTTTCTCAAATTTCATTTTTACTTTTGAAAGAAGAACTGAGATTGCTGAGAGGACACATTTCCTGACTTTTATTGAGTGTCCATTATGGGGGCAATGGAGTTCAATAAGCTGCGGAGAATAGGTTTAGTTGGTTTTTTTATCTCACCAACTAGGCATTGGTCCTTCGTCATATGCAAAAGCTCGTGTATCATATTGTCCTTTAATGTTGTTGCCTTGTCATGTATAACACAATTGACTGACAAAAAGAGTGAGGAAAAAGAAGTGGTAAGGAACATATTATAGATTGTCTGTAATTCATTAACGTGAGTACAATTAAATGACAAAAGATATGTTGCATTGAGATATCTATGTAGAGAGATATTTATCATTATCATGATTGGTTGGAATAATTCTTTTGAAGGAAATGTAAACAAGTTATATAACTCGAGCTTTTTGCAAAAGTTTGCTTTATTTAGTGCTAATAAAAAAGATTGGCATCCGTTAGAGATCTAATTCTTTATAATGTTTTAAAATAAAGTTCTTTATAATGTGATTGAGGCTCCTAATGGTAATCTTTACTTTCATTGAAGATGAATTCCTGGTGCTCCGTGCTAGTGCGCCTCAGTCCATATACCATGTATATTAATGAATTATTCTTCAATTTAGCAGGTCTTAAGTATTCAATACCCAAGAACACCATGTCTATGTGCATTGAGCTATCAATCTAATCAAGTTAGCGGTAGGTAACATAGCCCGTAATGGAGTAGTTCTTTGAATTCTTAAGCTCTATTCATGGTAGACAAACTCCTGAGCCCTGCTTTTATTGGCTGTAGGAAGCAGACAAGTGTAACCTTGTTTTAATATTTGACCTTGAGGCTATTTCGAGAAGCTTTTCAGTATGTTGTACTTTTTTCTTGGAGCCTTTCTATAACTTCTTGTTTCTAGGGACCTTATCTTTGGACACTAGGGTTTTCAAGCATTTATCTGTACTCTAACTTCAGCAATGTGATTGGATGTAGAATATGATCAGCTCTTTTTGAGAAATCAGCACCTTGTCTGTTGAGAGAAATTAGGCAGAAATTTTTCTTCTTCAACTTTGGTTTTCGCTTATCCTAGCTATTCTGTAACGTGGTTACTGTTGTTTTTTTCTTTTTTTTCTTTTTTTGAGCTGCTTGCACTAGCTTAGGTATTAGAGCAAGCACCAAATGCCTGGAGTTCGTCGCAAATTCGTAGGCACAAAAGTGGACCTGCTAAGAGAAGAAGCTTGGGAATTTTGTGGATCTGACTCAGAATGGAAGCTCTATTACTAGAAGTCTGATACTTGTCAGCATATGTGGTGTTGCCTTTGTGAATATGGCCAATGCAAAATTCTGGTGAATATTTTAACGTGAATAGTAGTCAAAATCTTATGGGGATTGACTTATAATGCACATCCAAATCAACTAAATAAAAAATATCAGAACAGGAATCGGGAATATTTTAGTTGGGTTTTTAGGCTCTGATAATTGATTAGGTGGCCCTTGTATTATGCTTTGGTCTTGTAGTTTTCGTAACTGAGGTATGTCTTTCATCTATTTGTCACTTGCTACCTGCCAGTTTATTCTTGCACCTCTTGCATATTTCCTTTCTACCGATTTTTTAATTCTCCAAGGACTATTATTGTACTTTCCTGATCTGATTTTCCTATATGATTTGCCATTCCTATGTCAAGTCTTGTTAGATATCTTGTGGTACTCATACCTGAGGTATCACTACCTTATCTAACATCTGTATTCGCATGAACTGCAATGACTGTTACAAGCATTTTCTATTCATCATATCTTCTATGATTTTCTTTTATGAAGATAATTCAGTCACTGGAAGTTTGGAACACAAGAAGACCGTTAAGCCGGAGTCATCTATTCTTGCATTCAGCAGGAGCCATCATTACTCATTAGTATGACCAAGTCCAACGGAAGCTTATCTTTTTCTGCTGATTGTGTTGCTTTTTCTTTTTGGGTGGGGGTGTTGGGGGGGCGGGGGTGGTTGCGGCTTGGTATACTTTGAGTTTCTTTTATAATCTGTAATCTCATAATACATAAGATCAGGATTAGCTAGTAGCAGAGCATTGTTCCTTCTCACTCTTATTAATTTTGAAAACCTGGAAGCTGTTCAAATTTTGGAGCAGCTGGAGAAAGTAATTGGACAAAAATTGATTTGGGACAGTGACCCGTGATGAAAAGGGCTATCGCTAGAAGGCAAAAACTGCTTTTGCCAAAAAATCTACATCCATATACGAAACATCATGCATTTTTAGTCTATGTTGTTGCATTAGATTTCAGAAAGTTAAACTGAATCAACCAGGAACATGATTATATTGGAATTTCGAAACTATGAACACGGTTTTCACAGCTAAAAGCTTCATTTCTTCACTTTACATCTATGATTTAACTCGACAAGAGACCTTACTACATCCCTCATTGCTGGCCTGGTGCTTGCCTCGAGTTGAGCACATTGAAGCGCCAAATCCACTATTTTCAGGGCCTTCCATTGTTCTTCTACATCCCAGAGACTAATTTCTTCATCAAGAAAACAAAGGAAATTGTTGCTTCTCTGCAAGTTCTTCCTCACCCAGAAAACAATGTCTAATCCTTCTTCAAAGCTGGGGTCTACTGGCATTTTTCTGCAGAAGAGCTCCAATAGAAGAACTCCATAGCTATAGACATCACTTTTCTCTGTCAATCGAACTGAGTATGCATTCTCTGAATTGATGGAGGGACGAGGAGAGGGAGAGGGGCCAGGGGAGAAAGTATTAGAACTTATTAGTTAAACAAAGTAGTCTGTCAACTGCATTATACTGAAAACTAGCATAGTAACGGGTGTCTAACCTGGAGCAATGTATCCGAGGGTCCCAACAATTTTAGAGTTTGTCGAGTTTTCATCAGAATCTGATAGTATTTTAGCAATCCCGAAGTCTCCAATCTTTGGCTCCATCTCGGAATCCAGCATTACATTATCTGATTTGAGATCTCTGTGAATGATTTGAGGGACCGAATCATGATGAAGGTATGACAGACCTTGAGCGATTCCAAGAGCAATTCGATGGCGGGACTCCCAGTCCAGGACTACAGATGGTTTTCTCTGGTGAAGGACATCATGAAGAGTCCCTCCAGGGATAAATTCTGTTAGAATGAATCCATATCCATGTCTGGTGCAGTATCCTCCCAATCTCACCAAATTGCGATGTCTGACAGAATTTAGGCTTCTCATTTCATCGTTGAATGCTCTCTGAGCTAAGTCAACCTTCTTGACAGCCCAAAGCTTGTTGGATTTTGCAGATACCATCTTATAAACAGTTCCATGCTTGCCTCTTCCAATAACATATTTTTCGCTCCAGCCTTCTGTTGCATGTACAATGTCCTCAAAATTTATACGATCAGGCAGATCTTCAATTCCAGACAGACACTTGACGAGCCGATGCTTATTCAGCAGGGACCGAGTCACTACTAAGTAAATTGCAGTAACTATAATTGCCATGGAAAGCACACATCCACTGATTATACCAGCTAAAATCTTCCATTTCAAATGTGATTTTGTCACATGCTTGCAGTTACTACCTTCCATTCCTGGTAAGCAGAGTCCTGGATTTCCCAGGGCTGATCCTGGATGTGAACGTAATAGTTTTTCCCATGTATTGGGTATCTTCCCTGACAAGCTATTAAATGATATGTTGAGAGTCGAAAGGGACCTCATCTTGTCCATTTCTGATGGTATTGCACCAGACAAGTTGTTGCTTGATATATCAAGGATTTCTAAGTTGTCTAGATTGCTCAGACACCTAGGAATTTGACCACTGAGCTTATTCATGCTCACATTGAGTGCAAAATTAGGTTGCCTAAGTTTACTCAGACTGCATGGAATTGGGCCTTCGAGCAAGTTGTCCCCAAGCTGCAGCTTTACAAGCTTTTGTGAGGAGGAGAAAGTGTCTGGAAGAGTACCAGAAAGTTTGTTGTCCTGGAGTAGAAGTTTTGTCAATACTGAAGATGATGCAATTTCTTTTGGAATTCTTCCGGAAAGACTGTTGTTGCTGAGATCCAACTCTTCCAGTTTTGCAGAGTAACTCAACTGAAGAGGAATTTGTCCTGTCAGTCTGTTTGAAGAAATGCTCAGTCTTTCAAGATTTTGCAGCTTCCCAAATTCGGCAGGTATGGAGCCAGAAAACATATTTTCTGAAAGATCAACTGTTGAAAGATTGGTCCAATAACCAAATGCTGCTGGAATCCTTCCTGCAAGCATATTTCCTCGAACATTCAAGTAAGAAATGTTCTCATTCTTTTCAATGTCGTCAGGAATACTCCCCTGCAGATTGTTGTTGAGAAGTTTTACCCTATATACAGATTTGCATTTTGCTAGATATGCTGGGAAGCTGCCACTGAAACTGTTGTTTTCAAGAACCAGGACTGCAAGCCTGTTGCCATTGCATAGTTCGGAAGGAATCTGTCCGCTGAAGTTATTGTAACCTAAATCAACCCTAACTAAGCCAGGGAAATTATTTTTTCCGAGATCAGGTGGTACCTCCCCGGTAAGGTTATTCTGAGCCAAACCAAGATATGCAAGTTTCGTCATATTTGTAATTCCAGGTGGTATCCTGCCAGTCAATCGGTTCCGATAAAGGCCTAGCTCCTCCACTCCACTCATTCTCCCTATGCATTCTGAAATAGGGCCCTGAATTTGATTTTCGTACACATTAAATTTTATCAAGGCATGAAGATTGCAGAGCTCTTGAGGAATTTCCCCACCGATGAAGTTATTGAACAGATTGATTTCATCAAGAGAAGTGCAGTTTCCAAATTCTGCTGGTAATGAACCACTAAGCATGTTAGCATACAAAAGAAGCTTGTTCAAATTCTTCAGACGCCCAACCGACCTGGGAATCTGACCAGTTAATTTGTTAACTGACAAATCAATGTAATTTATCTGAGGACAACCACCAATCTTTTCGGATATGCTTCCATTAAACTTATTCAAGGAAAGAACTAACTTTTCTAATCTCTCATTCCATAAGGTCTCGGGAATTTCCCCTTCAAAGTGGTTATCATCTAAATATAGAGATTGGAGATTTGAAAGGCCCCTAAAGACCTCTGGGGAAATAACTCCTCCGAGATGAGCAGATGATGCATAGAATGTAGTAAGGTTGTGACAATTGCCGAGGGTAACTGGCAAAGAACCTGAGAAATGGTTCTCAAAAATAGAAAGCCTGGAAATTGAACACGAGGATGGGAAGTCGGGCAGAGGTCCTGTCAGATCGTTCGTGTGGAGTTCGAGATGTGTCAAGTTTGGCAAATCGAATAGCTCTTTTGGAATGTTTCCACTAAGGGAGTTGTCCCACAATCCGAGAAATTGAAGGTTTGTAGAAAGGCCTACCTCAGAAGGAATGGTGCCATTGAGCTGATTGTAACCCAAATCAAGTTTTAAAAGCTTGCTTGATTTGAAAATCTCTGGTGGGATGAATCCTGAAAATCTGTTGTCGTTGAGGAGAATTGTCTCAAGTTGGCTGCAGTTAGCAAGCATAACGGGGATGCCACCAGTGAAATGGTTGCCACTGAGATCAAGGAAGACCAAGTGAGGAAGACGGCAAAAATTGGGAAAGGCCTTCTCCAAGGTTCCAGATAGAAGGAAGTCACTGACATTCAATGATTCGACATGAGAATTTCTGTCTGAATAGCAGGAAACACCCTTCCATTGGCAGTGTGAAACAGACTGATACCAAGGGAGTAATTGTTGTGAGGGCTCTGGAAGACTGCTCCGAAACCCGAGTAGATGAACAGCATCTTGAGGCAATGAGGCCGAAAAGACCGCTACCACGTTAGCAAAGAAGAGAACGAAATTAATCAGAAACAAGAACATTTCTGACCTCTTACTTGTGATAAGAGTATGGAGCTAGTTCAAGAACTAATTTTTGGGCTGGGACCTTTGAACTAACGTGTGCGCAGCTAATGATGCTTAATTAGTGGGGTAGTAGGTAATGAATGACTGAGGAAACGACGAAAGTAGGAGAATATTTGATGTTGTGCTTAGCTAGGTTCGTGAAAACTTTAGATTAGATTTCAAAGACATTGAATTATGAATGAGGGCCCAGGGGTAGAATGAAGCTTCCATTGAAAGTGAGATTTTAAGTTATTTATACACGTGGCACTTCGGGGCGTTGGAGATTCCATTCCGACAGCATTAAGGTGGCTGATAATGCTTTTAAAAAATGGCCATGAGCCAGCCCGCCATGCTTTTCACTCAGTTTTTTTATATTAATACAGCACGTTCTTGAAATCCAGGCACGCCATTATTTTTACATGTCTGTCGGGCCATGTGCATGTTGAACAACTTCACAGAAACGTTTTCTCTTTTGCACGTTTCCGAAATATAACGGAATACCATATATAAGCATCACGTTAGTAAAAAAGCACGGTGATAATATACAACCAAATAATCCAAAATATCATTCATCAATTTAACTATTGAGTTTAAGTTCCGTGCAATGGCAACACATAATTTTTTTATATCATCAGCTTAAGTTTTTGCACAATTAAAGGTAATTCGTCATAGCCATTCTGATATTGTTTCATAAAAATAGAGTAATTAATAACTTACTATATAGTTAATATTATTAAAATAATGTAAAACATCTCTACACGTTCATCGTATATATATATATATATAACCTAAATCCTTAACTAATTCCCATTATGACTTCCTTCACCACCTCTATTTTCTCATCCATTAGCATAACCTTCGAATTATTGAATATCAAACTTGAAATACCGTATGCTTTTTTCGCAATCCTATGATATGAACTGATTTCAAGGAGAAAGCAGTGGGACATTATGAGTTTCTTAAATTGTTCCTTGTCAAGAAGATTATATTTCTAAAGGAGTTCCCATGCCGTAAGTTACATTGATTTGCGAAAAGAAGGGTACCAAGAACATGGAAATTTTGGCGAAAATCAACAAAAACTCAGCTTATTCTTTTTTAATTTTCTTATTCTAAATAAAAGTTCACCATTCAAGTATAGCATGATCACATAGTATATTTAGCCAACTGACGGAGTATATTTAGCCAACTAACGGACCTGATTTTGGCCCAGCACGTTCGACTTTCACTCTGGTAGCCGGAAGTTATAAGTCGTTTGGTATGTGGATGGGATAAGCAAGAATATTTCATAGGATAATTTTATCCCGTCTTTTATATGGGACTAATTAATTACTCCATCTACTATCAAACATGGGATAAAATAATATCGTATCTTGTCTCGAAAAATTATTCTTATCCTATATATAGCAACGAAAATGATAGCACAGTAGAGTCTCTCCGTAGAAAATGGCCAAATGAGCCCTCAACGTTTGACCAAAATCTCAACTACACACCATACCTTTGCGAGGGTCCTATTACCCCCTGAACATTTTAAAAGTGGAATATATTACTCCCTAAATACTGAGGTGGCAAAGAAAGTGTATTCATTATATTTTCGTTATATTTAAATAGTGTGTGTATTATTTTTCTCTCTTCTTTTTCATTTTTGCTTGTTGTTGGGTCACCGACCACCCACCATTATCGGACGGAATTGAGACGATTTGATTTTCCAGCGAGCTTGAAGTCGGAAATAATGGTGCTACGCGACCTCTTCTTACTCCCTTTCAGCCAAGGGAGTAATAGAGAGAAGACAAGTTTAATTATTAGTAATTAGAACTAGAGCCCGTTTGGATTGACTTATAATTTGAAAAAAAAGTTGGGGTAGTAAAATTTATTTTTTTTTAGGCATTTTCGCAAATTTTTAGATCGTATAAACTAAGTTAAATGGGTAAATTATTTTTTGTGCCTTATTTTAAGATAAAAATTTTAATTTTGCAAACAAACACTCAAAAAAGCTGAAAACAGCTTATAAGTCAATCCAAACGGGCTCCTAATCACTTCATTTCAATTGGAAAACATACACCACTGCACATTAACGAATTTGAAGGAGAAATAAAAAATTATGAAGAGAAAATTTTGGTGATACAAAGCAACAAGAGTTTAGGCAAATTTGATACAGCCGAAGCAACCACAAAACCCTCAACAAGAACAAATCTAAAATCAATTTCCCCAAAAATGTCTAATTATTTTAATAACCACCTCAACCCACAACGAAATTAGCTACTTTCAGTCCATCATCAGTAGCAGCAACTTTACAATTATCATTATAAAATGACTAAGGTGACAGGCCACAAAGTGTCGTCGCCGCTGCCATTGAGTTTTCACATGCCATTACCCATGAAAAATAATTCTTTAAATTGATTGAGCAAAAGCAAAATTTTCAAATTTCTAATTTGTTAAATTCAGCAAAATTAGTGGATAAGGATGGAAGGTCGACCGTGTGAAGTAGAAAACTCAGGTGAGTGGTGGGTTGGGTCTGAAATTGTGGCGGTCATGGGTGGAGCTCTGGCGGAAATACGAAGAAGAAAATAAAAAGAGAAAGAGAAGAAAGAATAAAAAAGAAAATAGTGGGGCAATGGAGTACTAGAAGCAGCGGTGGCTGTATGGAGCATAAGGTGGGGATGAAGGTGGTGTGAACTGTGAAGCCCTATGCGGCTATGTGGTGGGGATTCAAGGAAGTGAGGAAGAACAGAGGAAAGAGAAAAAAGAAAAAAAAATAGAAAAATAAAGAAAAGAATAAGAAAATAAATGGATAAGTTTTTTTTTTTTCAAATGTACATTTGTCAGGCGCATGCTTTACACTATCCAACACATATCTGGGTGTGATTTTTCAAGGAAGTATATATTCCAATTTTAAAATGTTCAGGGTCTTTCGTGTAGTAACGGTGTGTAGTTAGAAATCCAGTTAAACGTTGGGGGCTTTTGGCTATTTTCTATACGTCTAAATAAGGTGGTAGGATTTTCAAAATGGTACAAGTTAGAGTATCATTCGTATGGGTAAATCGTCATCTTTCTTATAAAACTACCTATGAATACTTTTACCCCTTTTCTTGGTTTTTGCTAACTATATTTATATTGTACCAAATACTTATAAGTATATTTATAAGTATATATAAACGGTACAAAATTGTTCAAACAATCAATACAGTTGGACTTGTTGCAATAACTTACTTCATTTTTGGTGTTTTCAATTTATATTTTTACCGGAGGCACTTTGTATAAATATGTTTTAATTCCTTTGTACTTGTTTAGCACTAATTTGGAAGAAATTATGTCTATCAACCACGCAGTAAATTTACCGGAGACATCCCTCAAGGCCTTTAATTGTGTGCTAAAGTAATAATTCTCCCATCATGCAAGAACCTGTCAAATATTGGGGATCTTAGTAGCTCAGTTAGTTGACTACCTGAACTTTCACTTTGTTGGTGAGAGTTCGAATCTCCACCTAGTCTATGTACGGTATAAAATGATTTCAAAAAGGAAAGCAGTAATCAATTATCAATTTCTTATTGTAGCTTGTCTGTATAAGGGTTTCTAAGCCAATGATAACAAGCTTATGAAGAGAAAAAAGGACTGAGGACGTGCTAATTCGATAAAAATTCAACAACAACTCAGCTTGTTCTTTTCAACTTTTTTTCTTCTTAATAAAATCTCAATATATTGTACTTTAGTAATCTAAAATATACTTATGAATTATGATGCTAGGATATGAGGACTGAGAAGGCTAGGGGAAACGAAGAGTCATTGATTCTAGCCCAGTCCTTCAACTTTAACCCAAGAAGATGTTGGCCCAACTCGTTGGACTAACACTGTGGTTGTGACTTGTGAAGTCTAATTAAGGTCTGAAGTGCACCAAAACCCACTTTTAGGGCCGTTATTTAAAACTTAATCAACATTAGAAAGTATTTGAAGTGTAGCCACTCTGTTTTTCTACTTCCTCTCAGACTCCAATCTTCATAATCCGTGGTGGTGCATATTAACATGGCAAAACCTCGATCGTATCCATTCTTCTCTCTCTTTCATTCCAGAATTTTTGTCACCTGCTCCAAGTCTTAACAACAAAAATTATTTTCGAGTTTACATCTTGTTCTTCATCTTATTCACCCACCCTTCTTTGGGTTGCTTTCATATTTTGTCCCATAAAGAAGTTAATAGGAGTAGATAATTGAAAAAATTCTTCAAAATATAATGTCTTGAAGTTTGAACTCAAACACTAAACTTTAGAATAATTGAACTAACAAAACTAAACTTTAGGACAGAAAAGCTAAAGTCCAGGAAGCAGTATCCTGAAGTTTGAATTGAGAAAATTGAACTTCATGACACAGTGTCATGATATATGAATTGAATTCAGGATATAGTTTCCAAAAGTTTGAAGTGAGAGCATTGAGCTTTATGATACGGAGTCCTAATATATGAGGGATACAGTTTCCTAAAATTTGAACTGAAAAATCTGAGCTTCATGACACATTGTCCTGATGTTTGAACTGAAAAAATTAAATTTTAGGACGCCGTTTCGTGAAGTTTAAAGTAAGAAAACTGAATTACAGAACTTTGTATCTTGAAGTTTGAAAAATCGAAGAAAAAAAGCGAGTCTCTGCCACTTTTTAAAGTTTTGGCTAAGATTTAAACACTTCAAAATGGTGATTAAGTCTTAAATAGAGCGGACAACTAATGGTATCCACTTCCACCTAACTAAGCTTTTAGAAGTTATAATTTTAAAAGAGAACAGTACACGTTACGAAAGTCCAAAGATGGATCTAGAATTGATGTAGTACACCTCAAATACTACAAGTCCATGGTCGTTCTCACCTCTCAGTCAACCATCTTAACCAACAAGCAAGCCTTACACTTCCCCTCACATTTCTTTCCATCAATCCTTTGAAACCCCAAAACCCCAAACTCAAACTCCAAAACATAAACATGGCTGTTCTGTACAATTGTTCCCTTTTCTCTATAGTCTTGGCTGTCTTAATTACCACCGCATTAGCAGAGATCCGATCCACACAGATCCGATCCGATTCACGTTCTACAATCCCCTTTGATGAATTCGGGTACACCCATTTTGGCCGTCTTAACCTCACTGTAACCGACATCACCTTATCCCACCCGAAATCCGGACCCGAACCCGTTCCATCTGAATTGGGTTTCTTTCTTGTAACACGTGAAGCTTGGCAACATGTTCTTGAACAACTCCAAGATGGTGATATCAGATGTACTCTTCACTCTGATCTTGTTAAAAGGGTTTTAACTTTTGATCAGTTGCAACCATCTGTGAAACAATTCAATACTTCTTTTAATGTCGGTGAAGCGAATCAATTCACTCTTGTTTTTGCTAATTGCATGCCTAATTTGGAAGTTTCAATGAATGTTCATTCGGTTATGTATAATTATAACCCGAAAAGTGGGAATCTTGATTTTCTGTCTGCAGGCAAGACTGCTCTTCCAGTGATTTATTATTTGTTTTTTGTTGTGTATGTGTTAATGGGGGGTTTATGGGTTTTTGCACTTTACAAGAAAAGGTTATCTGTTTATGGGATTCATTTCTTTATGCTTGCTGTTGTGATCTTGAAAGCATTGAATTTGCTGTGTGAGGCTGAGGATAAATCGTATATTAAGAAGACTGGTACTGCTCATGGTTGGGATGTTTTGTTTTATATATTTAGCTTCTTGAAGGGTATTACTTTGTTCACTTTGATAGTTTTGATTGGAACTGGTTGGTCATTTTTGAAGCCTTACTTGCAAGATAAAGAGAAGAAGGTTTTGATGATTGTTATACCTTTGCAAGTTGTGGCCAATCTTGCTCAGGTTGTGATTGATGAAACTGGCCCTTTTGGTGAAAATTCATACACATGGAAGCAGGTTTTCTTGCTTGTTGATATTGTGTGTTGTTGTGCTGTATTGTTTCCTATTGTGTGGTCGATTAAGAACTTGCGTGAGGCAGCTAAGACTGATGGCAAGGCTGCAGTGAATTTGATGAAGTTGACATTATTCAGGCAGTACTACGTTATTGTGATATGTTACATATACTTTACAAGAGTTGTGGTTTATGCGTTGGAGACTATTACCTCATATCGGTATCAGTGGACTAGTGTGGTGGCTGCTGAAGCAGCAACACTTGCCTTCTATGTCTTTACGGGTTATAACTTCAGGCCTAAGACGCACAATCCATATTTTGCGATTGATGACGAGGAGGAAGAGGCTGCTTCCGAGGCACTCAAACTTGAAGACGAATTTGAATTATGAGTATCATCTTCAGCACTATGCAGATACATTTGAAGAGGCAAAGTTGATAATACTCAATCTCGGAGAAGGTTCTAACATTTTTGAAATCATTGCCTAGTTGTTTGTTCATTAGTGTGTATATCAATTTACTTGTAAGAGATATCTGTTGTGTTTTTATCTACATTGTTGCAGTATTCTATTCTGCATTGAATTGGGATGTTGGTTATCAAGTCAATAATCTTGGTATTAGTTTTCTTTTGCTTTATTACACTACTAGGGATACTTCTTTTGGTTTGTATAATTCTGAACGGGACTGTAGTTCACATGGTTAGCTAAATAAAGAGTATGCAATATATTGTGTTTTCATACATGGAAGGTCTTTGTGCGTCTATTGCATTTGAATTTACTTGAGGACCAAAAGGTGGATGATTGGTGACTAAAAGCCGGTTACCGCTGTATTAGCCATAAATAGTCTCTTGGTTGATACTCTGTCTGAGGCTGCCTGCTCTTGTTCTTTTGTAGGTTCTGTAGCTGGTAAGTATGAGTTTTTCTTACTGTCTTTTACATTTCTCAATGGTCTCCGCTGATTCAGTAGACTATGTAATGGAAGGTACAATTATAATTCACATCTTTGGCTAGATCAAGTCGACGAAAGGCAATGGTTTCATTTGCTCAAAATGAGAGACCTTTCCTGATTTTCTTTAAAATAGTCCACCATAGCTTGGTGGGGAAGTTAGGCATAGACCCCAACCTGTTTATAGATCACAAAAAAGCTATAGAAGGGGATATAAACCAAACTTCCGTGGAAGTACAAGATGAAAAGTAAGAGGCATAAATAAGGAGGCATAAGAGGCACTATTTTAGTTTCTTGTTATGCAAAGTTTACAAAAGAAAGCTGAAAACATTTGCAGGAAAAGTCACATGATGGGGTATGTATGGTTGATCTATTGGGATAAACTTTTTCGAAAACCTTTTCAGAAACAGTTCTTTTTTAAAGTGTTTTCGAGGAGATACTTTTTTGAGAATGATTAAAAAAACTCGTTACAAACTAAAAGTCACAACTTTTTTGAAAAAAATATCTCTTCATGCAACTTTCTAATAAAAAAATTTATTCAAGATCTCTTCAACAAAAGGCTGTCCAAGCGCCTTTACCTTTTCTAGTTCATCTGGTTATTTGCTTTTCTAATTTGGAGGGAACAACTGTCTCTGTTTTCAATACAAAGTGGTGTATGAAATTCTTCTTGTGTTGATTGATGTGGCAAAATAAAAATAGTGAAGCGTGAAGCTAACCTTAGTAGGCGTTTGGCCATAAGAATTATTTACTTTATTTCGAATTTTTTTTTCACTTTTCAGCGTTTGGCCATAAGAATTCCGAATACAACTTGAAGTTGTATTCCGAAATATCAAAAACTTATTTTTCAAAATTTTTCATTTTTTTCACTTTTTCACAATTACATTTCACCAAAAACTACAATTTTAAAAACTATGGCCAAACACAACTCCAACTCCAACTCCAAAATTCCAAAAAAAGTAAAAAAAAAAAAAAAAAAAAAAAAAATTGGTATCTATGGACAAACGGGGCCTTAGTTTGCAATAGAAATAGTAACGTGGGGAGCAGATGCATGATTATTAGTAGGCATTTGGACTTGGGACATGCGATTTCATCTTATAATTTCATCTCATGAGATGAAATCTCAAATCATCCAAAAAGGCATGATTTGGGATTTCGAATTTTTTAAATGTAAAAGTTGACATATAAGTTTATATTTTGTAAAAATAGATTCATAAGTTGGTAGATATATTTATCAATCATGCTTACCAACCATTTATATCAAATATTAAAAGATCTACAAGTTGATAGTATATTTATAACTAATTTACTCTTACCAATCATGTGAAATGATTATATTAAAGAGTAGTTACATTATAACCCATGTTCAATTTTTCATTTTATTAAAATAATGTTTGATCAATTAATGTTGTATTTTTTAGAAAGGTCTTCTAATAGCATATAATTTTGTGATGACTTGCTCATTTGGTAAAATTATATGGGGATTGGAAAGTTTTGAAGGTTTTCACAACTTGTGGGATTTTTATGTATATAGGAAAAGATACAACTTAAGAAATTTAAATTGCACGTCCAAATAAAACTTCAACTTCAAATCATCATAATTTCATCTCATGATTTCAAATCATGTCCAAACGGCCTTAGTTTTAGAGAGATAGAACATCCTTGTTGCGACATTTGTAGTAACATTCCTGTTTTGATAGCTTATTTGCAGTAGCATAATTTTAAAGTTTGGTGGGATCACTTTTGAGTTAGGATTAATTTTAAAGTATAATAGGGTCTCACGAACTGATGGAATTTATTTTTTTTCTACTATATAGAAACATGAGTTTCTATATAGGATCGTCGTCCACCCCAGGGACCCACCTATATAGAAACTCATGTTATTATATAGTAGAATTTTTTTAAAAAAAAATTAAGGGCTCACCCTTCTATAATTTGAAAAAAATAAAATTAAGGGTCCACTCTTCTATAATAATAGAAATAAAAAAAAAATTAAGGTGAAGCCCACGTGAAGAATTAGGGGACAATTACAACAAAAAAAAAATACGGTGGGCTCCATGTGAAGAAGTCCGAGACAATTGCAACAAAAAAAAAAAATAGGACATTTAAATAATGATAATAAGTTCAGAAAATGGTAAAAGGTACGCTTAGAGAAAATTTAAAGAAGAGAAATTCAGGAAAAAATAAATAACGATTTAAATTGAACACAAAAATCGCTAAAGAAGTCATAAAACAAAAACATTTAAAACTTATACCTTTGGGTATAAGTTTAGACGCATGCGTCTCACACAAATAATGAGGAATAACATCAAGCTAAGAAGACGAAATATAAGCGGTCTTCTGTAATAGTAAATTATAAAATTAAATTAAATTAAATACTCTTCTATAAAGAGAAAATTCTAAAAAAATTTTGCGCCCACTCTTCTAAAATAATAGAAAATTAAAAAAAATTAAGGTGGGGCCCATTCTACTATTATAGTAGAAATTAAAAAAAAAATTAAGGTTGGGCCCACTCTTCGATAGTAGTAGAGATAAAAAAATTAAGATGTGGTCCACGTGAAGTTTGGGTATAAGTTTAGACACATACGCCTCACACAAATAATGAGGAATAACATCACGAAGACGAAATATAAACGGTCTTCTATAATAGTAAATTATAAATAAAAAAAATTAAGATGGGGAGCCTACTCTTCTATACTATAATAGTAGAAAATTTTAAAAAAAAATTAAGATGAGGCCAAAACTCTTCATGATAGTAGAAATTAAAAAAAAAAAAAAACTTAAGGTGGAGCCCACTCTTCTATAGTAGTAGAGATAAAAAAAAATTAAGGTGGGGTCCACGTGAAGTATTAGGAAACAATTGCAAAAAAAAAAAAAAAAAAAAAAAAGTGGAGCCCACGCGAAGATGTAGAAAACAATTTCCAAAAAAAGAAATTAAGGTGGGTCCCCATGAAGAAGTAGGAGAAAATTAAGGTGGGATCCACGTGAAGAATTAGGAGAAAATTAAAGTGGGGTCAACGTGAAGAATTAGAAGACAAAAAAAAAAAAAAAAAAGTGGGGCCCACGTGAAGAATTAGGAGAAAATTGCAACAAAAAAAAGGGCATTTAAATAATAATAAAAGTTCAAAAAATGATAAAGGTACACTTAGAGAAAATTTAAATAAGAGAAATTCAAGAAAAAAAAAATAACGATTTAAATTGACCACATAAATCGCTAAAGAAGTCATAAAATCAAAAGATTTATAACTTATACCCAAAGGTATAAGTTTAGAGACATACGTCTCACACAAATAATGAGGAATAACATCAAGAAGGCGAAATATAAACTAAGAAACATATACACATATTTTCTTAAAATGATGAAGTTAGTCTATACTTAAAAATTTAAGGCTATGAGATCTTTGAAACATGAGAGCACTTTTCGGTTTATTGAGTAGTAAGAGATGATGGCATGAAACTCGGTAGGAGAAGGTGTATTTCAAATCTTTCAATTGGAGAACCAAACCAGAAAAGTCATATATGGGAGAAGCGGACTAAATAAAATAATTTATTGATATTTTCAGTTAATTGAATTATAATACTTTTTATAATAAAAATTTCATAATTATATTACTAAAAGGTACTCTCTCTGTCCTAATTTATATGGCATAGTTTGGTAGACACGGAGTTTAAAAAAGAAAAAAAAGATCTTTGAAATTTGTGGTCTAAAATAAGTTATAGATATTTGTGTGGATTTAAATAATTTCATTAAAGGTAAAAAGGGAAGTTTCAAGTTAAATGATTTCTAAACATAAAAATATATCATTCTTTTTTAGATAAACTAAAAAAAATGTGATACTATTTTTTGTGTTGGGCTCGTGCTAGCACGGGCTTTCATCATCTAGTACTATATAGAAACATAGGCTTCTATATATGGATCATCGTCAGTCCCTATAAAAAAAAAAAAAAGGTGGGCCCCAATCTTCTTTAATAGTAGAAAAATTATAAAAAAAAAAAAATAATAAGATGGGACCCAATCTTATATAATAGTAGAAATTAAAAAAAAATTAAGTTAGGGCCCACTTTTCTATAATAGTAGATATTAAACAGTTAAGATGGGGTTCGCGTGGAGAATTAGGAGATAATTACAAAAAAAAAAAAAAAAAGTGGGGTCCACGTGAAGAAGTAGGAGACAATTGCAACAGAAAAAAATAGGATATTTAAATAATGATAATAAGTTCAGAAAATGGTGAAGATACGCTTAGAGAAAATATAAAGAAGAGAAGTTCGGGAAAAAAGAAATAACGATTTAAATTGAACACAAAAACTGCTAAAGAAATCATAAAACCAAAAGATTTAAAACTTATACCCAAAGGGGTCAGTTGGTGCATGGTATAGGGTGGGATATCCCAGCACTAATTTTTTATCTTAGTGTTTGATAGGAGGTATAAATTTATCCTGGGATAAATTTATATTTCCTACCAAACACGGTATAAAACGAAGCCTTATCCTAAGGGTGGGATATCCCACTTATCCTGCCAGATGGGATAAAATAATCCCAAGAAGTGGGATAAATTAGTCTCGAAATTATAATCCCGGGATAATTTTGGCTAACTACCAAACGACCACAAAGGGTATAAGTTTAGACACATAAATCTCACACCAATAATGAGGAATAAGGTCAAGAAAACGAAATATAAATGGTGCTCCTTATAATAGTAAAAAAAAAAAAAAAAAAAAAAAAAAAAAAAATTGGGGTCCACTCTTCTGTAATTGTAGAAAATTTTGAAAAAAATTAAGTTGAGCCCACTTTTTTTTAATAGTACAATAAAAAAATCAAATTTAAGGTGTGGCCCACTCTTCCATAATAGTAGAGATAAAAAAAATTAAGGGGGGATCCACGTGAACAATTAGGAGATAATTGCAAAAAAAAAAATTAAGGTGGGGTCCACGTGAAGAAGAAGAAAATCGGACATTTAAATAATGATAATAAGTTCAGAAAACGGTAAAGGTACGCTTAGAGAAAATTTAAAGGAAAGAAATTCAAAAAAAAAAAAATAACGATTTAAATTGAACACAAAAATCGCTAAAGAAGTCATAAAACCAAAAAAATTTAAAACTTATACCTTTGGGTATAAGTTTAGACACATACGTCTCACACAAATAATGAAGAATAACATCGGGAAGACGAAATATAAACGGTCAAGAAACGTATATACGTATTTTCTTAAAATGATGAAGTTGGTTTATACTTAAAAATTTAAGACTGCAACCGATGCTGACACATAAAAGTGTTTTTCAGTGTTGTTGTAGAAAAAGATAATGGCATGAAACTCGGTAGGAGAAGGTGTATTTCAAATCTTTTAATTAGAGAACCAAACTCGGAAAGTCATATATGGGAGAAGCGAACTAAGTAAAATAATTTATTGATAATTTCAATTAATTGAATTATAATACTTTCTGTAATAAAAATTTCATAATTATATTATTAAAAGGTACTCTCTCTGTCCTAATTTATGTGACATAATTTGACTAGACACCAAATTTAAAAAAGAAAGGAAAGACCTATGAAACTTGTGGTCTAAAACAAATTATAGATATTTGTGTGAATTTAAATCATTTCATTTAAATCAAGTTAAATGATTTCTAAACATAAAAATATATCATTCTTTTTTTAAACAGTTTAAAAAAAAATGTGGCACTATTTTTTACCTTAACTCATGTAAAAAAAAAAAGCAATATCAAAAAAATAAAATATGGACCCATATTAAAAAATCAAGCGATATCATGTAATTAAAGTATCCCCCATTTAAGTTAATAATGATGGATTCATTCGGTTGGATTTACATACCTTGTGCATTTCGACATTTTTGATGAATGACTGTCCAAAAAAAAAAAGTGGCCCCCTTTGTTGGTAGATCAAAGTATTCACTTTCTCTTATTGCGTTGTTTTTCTAACGGTTTTATTAGATATTCTATCTTTTATTTTTAGAAATTTATGGATAACATGTGTTACATCTTCTGATGTCAGCTTAATACAAAACTCTTTTCTTCCCCAAATAAAAATTGATCGAGGTGATTTCATCGTCCATCTCCAACTCATGTAAAAAAAAAAAAGGTGGGTCCAACTCCTACTCATGTAAAGAATTAAAAAAAAAAAAAGGTGGGGATCAACATGTGTCTTTGTGGGTCCTACAAAACCTTTCTCCGCATTTTTTTGGCTCATTGTCACTTATGCCCTTATTTTGTGTTATTGTTTAATTTTTGTCCCTCAAAAAAAAAATTGTGAGATATAAATTTATATTTCTGCATCATAATATCTCACAAGTTATGTTCCGCACCATTAAAAACTTATGGCCACTAGGCATAAAATTTAGGAAAAATAACAGCCTATGTCTATTTGGAAAAAATATTTACATTAAAATGACTCATATTTTTAATATACCCAAAATAACTTTTTATAAATTATTATACACTTTACATTATTTATAATAAGTGTATAATGTTTTATATTATTATTACATAAACACTATTATAAAAAAAGTTGGCTATACGGATGTAAGTAAAAAATATAACTACGTGATATAATATTTTATCTTTGGATTGTATATTATTGAAATTATTCCTAAAATTAATTGCTAAAGGCAAAAATTAAATACCAGCCCATTTAAAGGACAATTCGTGCAATTTCTTTCATTTTTTTAGTTTTTAATTTGTAATAAACAAATTCCCTTTTTTTGAAACTAAACTATATAAAAGCATGAGTTGAAGAAGTGGATCGTCATCATGTGAACAATTGGTCAAAGCACTTGCCATTGAATAATCTGTTAATTAAAAATAGAATCTTCTTGTAGCTTAGTATTAAATATATTCGTACTTTCCTTTATTTTGCCTACCTTTATGTAAAAATTGCATCGAACAGATGATGTCATTTCAAGTGCAAGGTATTAATTATGTTTTTGGCCATGTGTCACTTTTACACTCCTTTTACTTTTCACCATTTTATCATCCTCACATAATTCCACTTAATAAACAAATAACATTTGTGTATATGTATTAATGTTCATCTATATATATGCGTTATTGTTGCAAATTTAGGTATGTTTATTACAATATAAAATATATAGACTATACTACCCAATACATAAATCTTTACAATTGTACATAACTACATGCACATAGATACACTATATAATCCAAAATGTTGGGTCCGTGCGCAGCACGGGTATACGCCATCTAGTATGCTTAGAAACTTGCACTCATATACTGCAATAGTAAAAACTCACCGTACTAAGGTGTTTATACCAATTCAATAGATGTGATGTAGTTGCGCATGACTTCTTTGATTTAATCATGATTAATCAATATAGATTCTCACACTATTAAATTACATAAGCATGTTAAGTTTGTATAAGGTAAAAATCGAATTTATGCTAGACGGGAGATAGAGGAAGAAAGAAAAAAAGCACGGCTGAAAAACCTTTCGGACCGGGGGG
>NC_081346.1:18331300-18359229 GCF_029784015.1 Lycium ferocissimum | reverse complement strand
ATTAAATTATAATACTTTATGTAATAAAAATTTCATAATTATATTATTAAAAGGTACTCTCTGCAATCTCTTAATTTATGTGACATAATTTGACCCAGACATGAAGTTTAAAAAAAGAAAGGAAAGATGTATGAAACTTGTGATGCAAGCAAAACGTAGATATTTGTGTGAATTTAAATCATTTTCATTTAAATCAAGTTAAATGATTTCTAAACATAAAAATATATCATTCTTTTTTTAAATAGTTAAAAAAAAAAATATGGTACTATTTTTTACCTCCAACTCATGTTAAAAAAAAAACGTGGACCCCACATTTAAAAATAAGCAATATAAAAAAAAATATATATGGACCCCATATTAAAAAATCAAGCGATATCCATGTAATTCTCAAAGTATCCCCCATTAAGTCAATAATGGTGGATTCATTCAGTTAGATTTCTATACCACGCGCTGCATTTGCAGCATTTATGAATGACTGTCCAAAAAAAGTGGCCCCCTTTGTTGGTAGATCAAAGTATTCACTTTCTCTTATTGCGTTGTTTTTCTAACGGTTTTATAGGATATTCTATCTTTTATTTTTTGAAATTTATGGATAACATGTGTTACATCTTCGATGTCAGCTTAATACAAAACTCTTTTCTTACCCAAATAAAAATTGATGGAAATGGTTTCGTATCGTCTGTCTCATTTCAAAAAAAAAAAAAAAAAAGGTGTCGCCACCTCCTACTCATGTAAAGAATAAAAAAAAAATAAGGTGGGGACCCACATGTGTGCTGTGGGTCCTACCAAAACTTTCTCCACATTTTTTAGGCTCATTGTCACTTGTGCCCTTATTTTGTGTTATTGTTTAATTTTGTCCCTCAAAATAAAATAAAATTGTGGGGCATGAATTTATATTTTTACATCATAATATTTCACAAGTTATGTTGCGCACCATTAAAAACTTATGGCCACTAGGTATAAAATTTAGAAAAAATAACAGCCTATGTCTATTTGAAAAAAATATTTACCTGAAATGACTCATATTTTTAATATTACCCAAAATAACCCTTTTATAAATTATTATACACTTTACATTATTTATAATAAGTGTATAATGTTGTATATTGTGTACATTAACACTATTATAAAAAAAGTTGGCTATACAGATGTAAATTAAAAATATAACTACGTGGATATAGGGCTGTTCACAGTTTTGGTTAAAACCAAAACCAAACCGAAAATTTAACCAAACCGAATAAAAAAAACCGACATTTGGTTTGGTTTGGTTTGGTTTGGTTTTAAATTTGAAAAACGATAGTATTTGGTTTGGTTATGGTTATAGTAAAAAATAGCAGAATAAATAACCGAACCAAACCGATAATGATATATAAAATTTATAATTATTTATATGTATAATATTAACTTTTCATAAATAATTAAAGATATTTTATACCTTTTAATTATTAATTTAATTTAGTCTACTTATTTTAAGGCCCGTATCTTAAAAGAATATGTCCAAGTCCAACAATCAAGCCAACTCTAATAAGTCGTATGCGTAAGGGTAAAAAGTAAAAATCCTACTATCTCTTTTCATTTTACATTGCCATCGACATGTATTTCCCTCAATATGCGGCAAAGTTCGCCCTTGTGGAACGTGAGAAAAAACATAGAGAAATTTGAAGAATGTAGAGAGAATATTTGAATTGTCGCGGCTAGTCATAAATTGAAAAATCGAATGGCAATGACAAGCAGAACAATAACCAAACCGGTGGTTATTATTTTACTTGGTTTGGTTATGGTTTTAGACATTTAAAAAGAAACCGACTAAATTGGTTTGGTTATGGTTTTAACCAATAACAGGCAAGCAGAACCATGAACACCCCTACGTGGATATAATATTTTATGTTGGATTGTATATTATTGAAATTATTCTAAAATTAATTGCTAAAAGGCAAAAATTAAATACCAGCCCATTTAAAGGACAATTGTGCAATTTCTTTCATTTTTTAGTTTTTAATTTGTAATAAACAAATTCCCTTTTTTAAAACTAAAGCTATATAAAAGCATGAGTTGAAGAAGTGGATCGTCGACCCCGGGCAATTTGGTCAAAGCACTTGCCATTGAATAATTACATTAATTAAAAGTAGAATCTTCTTTGTAGCTTAATATTTAATATATTCGTACTTTTCCTATTTTGCCCCTGCTAATAAAAATTGCATCAGAACAGATGATGTCATTTCAAGTGAAAGGTATTAATTATGTTTTTTGCCACGTGTCACTTTTACACTCCTTTTACTTTTCACTATTTTATCATCCTCACATAATTCCACTTAATAAACAAATAACATTTGTGTATGTGTATTAATATTCATCTATATATATGCATCGACAGTGCAAATTTAGGTATGTTTATTAGCAACATAAAATATATAGACTATCACTACCCAATACATAAATCTTTACAATTGTACACAACTACATGCACATAGATCACTATATAATTCAAAATGTTGGGCCGTCTGCTAATAAAGAGTATACATCTAGTATGCTTAAGAAACTTACTTATTATATCTGCAATAGTAAAAACTCACATCTAAGGTGTTTATACCAATTCAATAGATGTGATGTAGTTGCGCATGACTTCTTTGATTTAATCATGATTAATCAATATAAATTCTCACACTATTAAATTACTTAAGCATGTTAAGTTAATATTATTTGGTTCCGTTTTGCAACCACTCTTAAGTTTACATTCACTTGGTTTTTGACCAACGGATCGCTGTTACCATTGGTTAATTTGGCCTGAGGATTAAGTAGGCTTTGGATAAATACTGAAATGGAATACTAATTATAGGACCCAAATACCAACTGCTTTCAATAGAAGTTGTGAATTCTTCCGCTGTTACCCTTCGCAGGGTTGAAGCTGAGAGATTGGCGTGCGTATTTTTTATCCATCCAAAAATTACTAAAGTAGTAATTTAACTTCCTATCGTGTTCGTGTTACTATCACTTTCACGTTTGTACCTATTTAATTGGACAAGTACCTGTCGGACTAAAGCTTTTCACTAAGAACACGTTTGGCCATGAAAATCAAATACTTTTCATATTATATGAAATTTTGAAGTTTGAGTTGAAAATGAAATTGTGCTTCGTTATAGTTTTTGCAAAGAATATTTGGTTGTTTGAATGTATTTAAAGTGAAAATAGATTTTTTGGTGTTTTTCAAAAATCTAAATATAACTTCAAGTTATATTTGTAATTTTCATGGCGAGACGTTGATTTCCAAATAAAGTGAAATAATTTTTCAGAAAAAAGTGAAAAATTCTCATGGTCAAACGGGTCCTAAGTCTCAATGAATAGTTTGGGACTAGAGTTTGAGGCTTGAGCTACCAAAATGGATCAACCCAAGCCCTTTTGTCATAAAAACCAAGGGTATACACTTTTTGAAGTACATAGTAGTCCCGAGCATATAAATGAAGCGTAGACCAATGTAAAAGCTTAAATTTTTTTAAGATATGTATTTAATATACGATGTCGGCCCTAAGCGAAAGCAGAAATTTAGTTAAGGGTGTTCGGGGAAAGGCACCCTTGAAAAATTACGTTGTTTATCGCTGATAAAAATTACTTTTTATGTATATATAATAGACGTTGAATCCGCTTTGACTTCTTCGTAATGGCAATGCCCAATGGCTTAGCTAGAAATATTCTAGCTTTGCCATTTAATCATGTACGATGCAAAAAGTAGAAATATTTTGAGCGCACTTAATGTAAATCACGATTCTGGCCATCAGTATTCAAGGTTCGACATATATGCATAAAAAGTAATTTTTAACTCATAAACTCAATATAATTTTTCGCTAAAAGGGTGGTAGTTCAACCACCCTGTGTGGCTACGTCACTGCCACTACCACCCACATGTTGTAAGTTTATGCTAATTTTGGGCATGGTGCCTTGGTAGCGGAGGACCGGAGGCTAGTTTAGTCTTTCATTAACCAATAATTTTCATCATCACCATTCCATCCAATCCCATAAACTCTGAAAGTTATCTCTGTATTTCATTTTTCTTCCAATGGCATAACTTGAAACTGGGAATTGCAGATCAATTTCGACTCTGTTCCCTCGAGGGAGGTAGACTTTTGGAAATGGGAATGGTCTATCAATTTAGATTGTCCCCATGTTAGACTACTGACAATTTGACAAGCTCTGTCTCCCACTTCCCATCAATACACATTTTATCATGTTATTGCAAAATCAAAAGGTACCTAGCTGACTAGCTCCCCATCCCCCAACAACAAACAAGACTAATAATTGACGCATCTGAATTATTTAACCTTCTTCTTGGATACATTATTGTCACCCAAGTTTAAGCCTGTCAAGTGGGCCGGGCCGGACGGGCGGGTCCATATAATTCTTGCGGGTCGCGTGGGGCGGGCCATGTTAATGGGCGGGTTGGGGGCCGAGTTGGAGGAGGAAAGGGGTGTCGGTTGACCCCTATCCGGAGAGGGGTACATAGTGATAGTGGGTTAAGTGGGCCGGGCCAGATTTTAGTTAGTGAGCCGGGCCGAATTTTAATTATTTAAAAAAAAAATTCTAATACTAAAATTTATTAAATTTGATACTTTAAAATCTATTTGTTGTCAACTTTATTTTAACCATCAAGTTCTTTAAATTATATTTTATTTTATTTTCGTTCTATAAATACGAATTCATTCTTCTCCGTATTATCTCAAAATTCCTACTCTCCTCTTTTCCTAAATTTCCTACTCATCTAAATCTCTCTCTCTCTTTCAACTTCCAGTTCAAATTTCAAAATTTAAATTTAGTGGATAATGATTATCCTCCACCTCCTCCTCCGATCCAAGATCGATTTCAAGTCCGGTGTGGTTGCGTTTTGAGTGAGTAGACGAGAACGTGTTAAATGTCGACATTGTGGTCAAATATATCTCCATAAGTCCAAACCTATTTTTGGGGAGTACGGAGGTCCGTTACTTAGGCACTTGGACAAAAGGCACAAAATTGAACTTTGAAGTTTATCTCTTCTTTAAATTTCTCCATCGATGCTAGCGTTTTGAACTTTTCATTTGTAGTAAGTTAACCGTTCAAGTTTGTATGTTTTGAATTTGCAATGTTATCAATTTAAGTTTGAAGTTTTATTTTAAATTACTTATGTAGTCTTGTATCACATTATCAACTTTTTTATAATTTTTAGCACTTAAATAGCCGTTGAGAGTCTTCATTCCAACAACATATTCAAGATATACATAAATATACCGTTAACATATACAAGATATACACAAATATACCACTTAAATAAATTTTTTTTTTCAAAAAAAAATTTATTCGATGTGGGCCGGGCCGGGCCCTCGGTGGAGCGAACCGAGTTGTTGGTGGGCGGGTTACGCAGACTAAATGGCATGTCAAGGGCCCCCTAATTTTTTCCACTAGCCCGCCCCACCACCCCTCTTCAAGGTTGGGGGCGGGCCAGTTATGGGTCGAGTTAGGTGGGTCGATCCCGGGCCGACCCGGCCCAATTGACAGGCTTACCCTAGTTAGGTGCAAAGAGATCCAAACAATCTTAAGGCTGTAGTTGTTAAATCATCAGTCATACTCGTACTCTCTCAATCGTTACGGTTTTTATCGATGACACTCAAATATTGTCACATAATATGCGAACTAATTGTATCGATTAATTAAGTCCTCAATTTCCTATTTCTTTTTAGTTATTCGAGTATCTGACTAAGAAGGCATCATGCAGGTAGAGGAAGTTTTGGTGGGGCGAGACGGGGGGACTCTTTGGGTTGGTGAATAAGTTGTGATGTAAACACTCGATACAATAATAGGTCAGAATGTGAGAAAAGAAGTTGAGATAAATGGCAAAGCCGGGAATGTATGTGGTTAGAGTGTTGTGCTTATTAGTAACGCCATCTAAATGCTAAAAATGGGTGTTGTCTCACTTTCAGCTTTCACTTCAGTGTGTATATGAGCACTTGTCGTGAATAGAATTGCTACCTCACTACTTTATAAAAAATCAAAAGAGAGATGGAGAGCGCATACTACCCAAGGTTATTCTTCATTTTCACTGCAGTATTATATTCTTTTTTTTTAATTTATTTGAAGAAGAAGAACGCTCTTGAATGGTGATAGGCTTGTGAGAGTGGATATCAACAAGAGCTTTGAAAAATATGTATTAATTTCGTATTTTTTCTTTCTATTTTGTAATGATTAAGGTCTTCGTAATGATGTGTGTATTGTATTATATTTTTCTTTAATTTTTCCCTATGTACCTGTATGATGTCTCTTAAATTTAGTTGTTATGTGAATTTTCATCCGAAGATCAAAAAGGAGTAGAAGTGCAAAACATAGCCATTGATAATATTGTTTTAGCTGTGGCGCGACGGTGTGCAAGAGATTGAGTTGCATGTTCTTTTGTTGATTGAATTTACAGTTATTGCAGTACGTTGTCATTGTATTTGGACGGAGATGAGAGTTTTGTGGAAATCATGGTAAGTATAGGTACATACATTATAGTTTTAAGTCTCTTTCTGTTTGTTTAATTTGTTTTATAATCGTTGTAAGTGGCAAGAACAAATATTGTATTCTTCCACTTCAAAAGAAGATGATCACATGTGAAATCCTAAGAGAAACGGTGGGTTTAAAGGGGAGGAAGAACATTGAATGACGAAAAGACAAAAAAAGCCCTTAGCTTACTTGTTGCTAGTGTCTTATTAGGGACATTTTAGGTAAAACAAAAATAGGTATCTTGCTAACATACTACCTTCACGTAGTATGTTAGCAAAACCTATATATAAAGAGAGAGACACACAAATTACTTCAAACTTCAACATTATAAGAAATAAAAAAGATAATTAATTAGAAAATACATATCAACTTTACAAACATAATTCATTTATAAAAGCCGGCCGTCCGCAAGCTTTCGTAGACAACATATAACATGTAATGTTGCTTGAAATATGAAAATTATTAATACACACACCCACCCTCACCCCCCAACCCGCTCTTCTATTTATATAGTAATATTTGGTAAAATATTTATGTCTTTTATGATAGTGCAAAGTGCGGACAAATTCACTAATTATATAACATAGATAGGTTAAATTATTTTATTATTTGTAGGTTAATTTTTTTTATTATTTGTATACTTCATGAAACTTACAGCAACGAAATAGAGTTAAAAATTTGGACACCATTCCCTGTCACGGATAATAAATACTCCCTCCATTTCAATTTATGTGAACTTATTTGACTGAGTACGACATTTAAAAAAGAATAAAGACTTTTGAAATTTGTGATTTAAAATAAATCTTGAATATTTATGTGGCTGTAAATTATTTTATAAAGTAAATTTATTTTCAAATTAAAAAAAATCATTTACTTTGATACAAATTAAAAAAGAAATAGGTTCATCAGAGGAAGAGTATGCGAGTATGACTGAAGATGGACAAGTGCCAAGGTGTATCATAGGCAAGTTTGGGGTGCAATGAGGTGAGAATTTTTTCTTTAAAAGAAGGATAAATAGTTCCCAATTGCTTCTCCTTCACTGACGCGAAGGGATAATCGAAAAATCATCACCAGGAAAGTAGTACTTATCCTATTTGTCTTATTAGAGAGGATAGGGACAGCTTATCCTACTAAACAGCTGTCCATCTTTTTTTATTTTCTAGCCATTAATTGTGCCCCTCTCTCTCCCTCCATCTCATTTTCATCTTTTATTTTTGGGTAGAAATAGGGGTGTTCAAATGAGATCGAAAAATCAATCCGAATTGATAAATCGAATCAAATCGAACTCCTATTTAAATCTCAAAAATTGAATCGACGAGTGAATTAAACATGAAATTTTGATTTGATTTGGTTTTAAATTTTAAAAAGATGATAACATGGGGTTGATTTGGTGTGTAAACCAAAAAAATAATAAATAAATTTTAATTAATACGCGCCTAATCAAAATAATTTGTGCAACGAACCAAACCGATATATATATATATATATATTCAAATAATTAGTAAGAAAAGTATGCCTGAAGATGGACATTTAAGTTTAAGAGTAAAATAAAAAAGGATAAATAGTTGGAGCTAAGGTAAAAGTATAATTTCTTGTCTTATTCGGAGGATAGGGACAGCTTATCCCTACTACGGTTCCATCTTTTATTTTCTAGCCATTAATTGTGCCCCTCTCTCTCCCTCCATCTGATTTTCATCTTTTCTTTTTTGGGTAGAAGTACTTTTCTTTTTCTTTTGGTAATGAAACAAATTAAATTACTAAGGTTTACCGAAATTAAAATAGATAATTGGAATTTAAAAAAGATTTAGTGGTGTCATGTATGACTTTTTTTTTTTTTTTTTTTTTTTTAAAAAAAAACGAAAGGTTTTGTATTTCATTAGTTAATGCTTCATAAACACGATGAATCTTAAATAACAAATTGATTAGGATATGTAAGAATATATGTAAATACCAATTGAGAAATCAATATATCGAAAATATAATAAATGGCTATATATAGGGAGCAAGAAATAATATCATCCAGAAAAAAGAAAATGTTATATTGTATAATTCCTATACCCATTGCCATAGGATCCTATATACTAAATAAAGTTAATGAATTAATTAAGAAGATTCTTAGATTTGAATGGATCTATCTTTCATTTTTAATTACTAATAATAACTAAACACTTTTCTAATTTAATTATTTGATTCAAAGGTTCTTGTATTAATACATTTCAAAATCACCTAAAAAAAATCCGCAAAAAATCGTAACAAAATTAATCCGATAAAACCACTAAACCAAAATCGATAAAATTTATACTTTAATGGTTTGGTTTGGTTTGAATATTAGAAAAAAAAGGAAAAAGAAATATTAAAAGACTTTAATAGTTTGGTTTGATTTTAACCAAAAATCAACTTAGTCAAGTGATTGTTTTTACTTTAGGCCGGATCATGAACACCCCTAGGTAGAAGTACTTTTCTTTTTCTTTTGGTAATGAAACAAATTTATCCTTGGTTAATTACTAAGGTTTACCGTATCTGTATCGTTATTAAAATAGGTTAGATTTGTTCTAATTTTAATGATGAAAGCTTAGAATTTAGTGGTGTCATGTAATGAAGATTTTTTTTTTTTTTTTAAAACCGAAAGGTAAATTTGAATATTTCATATACTTAGGAGTGTTTATCTCAAAAAAAGTACAGTTGAATTTGTTAGTGATTTAAAAGGTGATGAATTGATTCGTTATATGTAAGAATATGTAAATACCAATTGACAATGAAATCAAGTAAATATAAGGCTGAAAATGTAATATAATAATTGATCGTGTTTGTTTTGTCAATGTATTTTCGGGGGCTCGAAGATTTAATTTGAAATTTTGAATATCACTCCGATTGAGTACTCGGCCTTGAAGAAATAATATTCATCCAGAACAAAAGAACAAAGTAAGTATATTGTATCGTTATATGGTTTCAGATGCCTTGCAATGGAATGAGAGTCTTTATTTATACTAGAGCTTGGAAAACATACACAAATCCGCCGATTTTTAGCATGATCCACAAATTAAAAGGGTAGTCCTCTTCATTACTGATATTAATGCAAAGATAATAATGGATAATAAAGACTAATAAAGGCTGGAGAAAACTTGAGGTCTTCTATAACGGCCACATCTTATATGACGTTTGACCAGTGAGTTGGCATAGTTCTCCGAGCATTTTGTAGTTTTTGCTTCCGGGAAGTAGGCTACCGAATTACTCCTCTGGGACTTCGTATGATTTCCCCGAGCCTCTTGCTTATTGGCTTAAATCTGACCTGTCAATATTGCCACGTGTCATATCTTGATATGTGCACTTGATGTCTAACAATTTTGCCGTATGCAAGGAGCAAATTTGATTCTGCTCTCTAATTTTGAGTTTTCTTTTACTCCTTTTTTTTCCCATAACCATCTCTACCACGAATAATCTGTTCTTCCTCTTTCCTTCTTGTGGTCTTGTCTCTTCCCACCAATATAGTCACGATCATCTACACCACCATCTTCTCTTTCCTTTTCATTTCTCGTTTTACTCTCCCACCACCCTCACTGTTACCTCCACCACCGGCAGTGAATGCGCTAAAGATTTGAACATGCAATTAGAATACTAGTTTAATATATGCTTGCATTGGCATCATGCGAGTCAACGGAGAAAGAAACACCGATTGATATATAGCATCATAGGAGTCAAACGACCAAAAAATCTAAGCCTGTTTTCTAATATAAATAATTTAATTTAAATTTTTATAGTATCCTTAATTAATACTCTCTCCGTTTTAAATATTTATCTGGTTTTGACTTGACATCGAGTTTAAAAAAGTAAAAAAGACTTTTGAATCTTGTTATTGTTAACTAAAGGTATATAGAATATATCAAAATGTCCTTTAATCTTATTGTTTTCACTAGCGTTTCACCATAGATTCACAAAAAAAAAAAAAAAAAAAAAAAGAAAAACTTGATTTGGGTGAAGTTTTTTTCTAATATTTTTAATTTAAATTTTTATAGAAAAATATGTGTTTGGTCATAGTTTTTCAAAACATATTTCACTTTTTATTTTGGAAAAAAATGAAAATAAAAAAAAATTGAAAAACTTATAAGCTTTTCAAGTTTTGAAAAATGTGTTTGATCATAGTTTTGAAAACATATTTCTAAAAACTATCAAACATACCCAATCATACAAAATATACATACTTGTTAATTCCAAATTACGCAGAACATGATATATTAACAATAATTCCTAATAACACACTTACTAGCTACCATAATTCAAATTACAATACAGAGATCCATCTGTGCGAGAAAATAAAAGCAATGGTAGTAACTAGCTATTCTTTAATATAATCTTCCCACATTGTACGAACAATCTTCCCTTTATAGAAAAGACCTGTTTTAATTGTGAAAACATAGTAGATATGACTTTAATGGAGGAACATAGTAGATAGAATTAGTTGGCCATAAATAGATAGGTTATTTTGTAAAATACAAAAGTTTGGGATAGTTTTTAAAAGTTTTGAAAATGCCAAAACATAAATAGCCCAAAAACATGTTTGAGCTAGAATTTGGGAATTTGAAGATTTGTTTTCAAAGTCTGTCAAAATTTTATGGCCAAACAAAAATTTAAAAACAAATCTTCAAAATATGCTCTTAAAATCTATGCCAAACGGGAGCTTAGATATATCATGTGAAAAGTTGGAATTAAAGAGTTGTCAAAAAACAGAAAGAGATATTTTTAAAATGGAGTAAAACGGAAAGTAAGATTGAAATCGAGTGAATAATAACAACTATAAAATTATTTATAATGTCTCATATTAAAATCTTTAAAAAAATCTTTTTTAAATTTTTGTCTAGCTAAATACTTCATTAATTGAAACGAAAGGTGTATTCTTCATTTTACGAGTATATTTGCATTTTTAGGAGCCGTTTGGACATATATAAGATAAAATTATGTTTGAACATGTAATTTAAATTTTTTAATTTGTAATTTTTTTTTATAAACATAAACCTGTCCTTGAGATTAGACCAACGGAGATAACCTGATTTTATGTTTATAAAAAAAATGACAAGTTAAAAAATCTAAATTACATGTCCATCCAAACGGCTCATTATTCTCCGTTGGTCTCATCTCAAGGACAAGTGAATTGTCACATCTGGTTTTAATCATACTCGTCTACAAAACACACGCTCTTTTGCAGCACTTGACTTGCACGACGTGAGCCAATCTTTGGCACCGCCACCGAGCCTAAAGCCACAGCATTTAGAAAGAGAAGCAAGTCAATTTTACTGCATTGTCCAAGATGATATTATTAAGAAACGACAAACGACACTGTGCATGAACTAGTATATTGGACTGAGAATTCTTATTTGGTACTCCTACTTAGTATTTTAAAACTTTTTTATTTGATAATATATTACACTTTTTTTCCTTTTTTGAAAATTTGTGAGTAAACATATGAAGTACTCCTCAAACAAATTTGTCAAATTCAAATTCTCTATACTCAAATCAAAATTACAGTAACGAAGAAAATTGTAAATCAAACATTAATTTGCCAAAAAAAAGAACATTTCAATTTGTACAAGTGATATATGTCAAATAATTTTCCGGAAGAAAGTGTAAAGTTCTCATGGCCAAATGAGTATTAAGTATTTTAGGACCCATTCTGCCATAAGAATTATTCATTTTTTCCTTATTTTTTTTTTCATTTTTAAAAAAAATTAGTGTTTGGCTATGAAAATTGCAAATACAGCTTGAAGTTATATTTGGAATTTGAAAAACAAGAAAAAATTATTTTCAAGTTTTTCACTTTTTTCACAACCAAAACAAATACTACATTTCAACAAAAAAATATTATTTGCAAAAACTATGGCCAACATATTTCTAATTCCAACTCTAAAATTCCAAAAAAAGTGAGTAAAAATTGGTTTCTACGGTCAAACGCCTACTTAATGTTACTTGCGGCAAATACATTTTGTATTCTGGAAACTATTCTCATGTTCTATAATCCTGTCTATCTATAAAGTTTCATATGGATTATTCTATATCTTAACCGGATAAATATACCAACAACAATAATAACATATCCAGTATAGTTTCACTTGGTCGGATACATAGTCTAAAAATTAATTCTTAAATTCCATTATTTAATGAAAATAGTAAGTAGTATCACATAGGACAATTCTGGTTCAAGTTACTCCATAAGGTGTGATAACGAAACCCCGTACCAAAGAGTGATGTATTTTTATTAGCTGAATAAAATAATAGAAAAAAAGTGTAGTACGATGGTGAAACTTTTTCTCGCAGAAAACGATAAATATTGCAATTATGAGAGAGAGAGAGAGAGAGAGAGAGAGAGAAACGTTTGTGTTAGTTGCTTCTACTTTTCTGTCTACACAACGGTGGGAATGTTGGAAGCCTGGAAGCAAACCAAAGGCCAATAATGGCGGCAAAAAAAAAAAAAAAAACTGAAATATCTCTAAAAAATTCCCCTTTTTCTCGCAACCCATAGTACTAAAAAATTTCTAATAACTCATATTTTAAACATTTATCTGCACCACAATAACTAGAACAGTTTGAAAACAAAGACGGTGAGAGTAAAGTGAAGAGTTTCCTAACAGGGTTTAGTCTTGTATCTCTTTTTCTATTTGCCTTTTTGCTAGTCATTGACAAGGAAAGACAGTGACTTTCAGAGAGTTTTTTCTTTTTCCATTTTTAGGTGTTTGTATTAATGGCTTTAGCCTTTTGGACAAGGGAACATCAACCCTAGATGGTTGAAAAATTGCAACTATAAAACTTGATACTATTTGTAATAGTTTCCAACTGCAGAATACTGAATCATTCCCTTCCAAGATCATGATGGGTCATCATCAAGATCCTGACCGTCCATCCTCTGATGGTGATGATAATGGTGGTGGTGGTGCTGAAAGTGGGCCAACTCCTAACCACAACAAAGCTAACAAAATGCTTTCTTATAATTTATACTCTGATGCTGTTGTTCGTCCAGCTACTGGTGATGCAAGTGTTGTAAGGACTTTACAGCCTTTTGATATTTCTACCAACTCCCCAGGTAAAAGGCCTTTTTTCCTTTATTTTTTTCCTTTGTTCCCCCACTTGACCTTAGTCCTAAATTAAAGTACTTTCTTTTGTTCTTGATGTTTCCTTTTCAACCGTTGTTCCTCTTTCTCTGTGCAATTTGAAAAAGAAAGATCTGAATTTTCTTGGTCCCCTTGACCTTAGTCCTAAATACAGTACTAACTTTTGTTCTTGATGTTTCCTTTTCAACCCTTGTTCCTTTTTCTCTGTGCTATTGAAAAAAGAAAGATCTGAATTTAATAATATTGCTGTTGTTGCTGCTACCTAAAAGAACACAGATGGAAAAAGAAGTGTCTGAACTTTAGAGAATAATAAATGTATGTTTTCTGTGTTTGTAAAGCTGCAGGAGTTATGGGGTACCCTTTTACATGGGCTCAGTGGAAAGAACTGGAGATGCAAAATATAATCTACAAGTACATTGTCTCAGCTATATCTGTGCCTCAAGATCTTCTCTTATCAATTTGCACAAATTCTTCTGGAGCTCTTCACAGTGCTTCTCACACTACCTGTAACAACCCTTTTTTCCCCTCTTGTCCAATCAATTTTTTTCTTCTTTTTTTGTCATTTAAGTTACATTTGAGTTCTCTTGATTTTCTGGGCAGCGGTACAAGGCCAGAGATACACAAATATAAGGGATCTAGAGCCAGGAAGGTGCAAAAGAACTGATGGAAAGAAATGGAGATGCTCAAGAGATGTAGCACCTAATCAGAAGTACTGTGAGCGCCATATGCATAGAGGTCGTCCAGCCCGTTCAAGAAAGCATGTGGAAGTTCATGGGGATGTTAACAATAAGAAGAAACGCCTTCAACCTGCTCCTCTTGAATCTACTCCTGTGGTTGTTCCAATACCCACACCTGTTGGTCAAAGCAACAAACCTTTAACGAAGCAACCTGTTAGATCTACCTGTCAGCAAATCCAGGGTCCCCTGTTTTTCCATGATAAGATGGAGGAAAATATTTCCACTGATCCCTTTCTCAACGAACTATACAGGTTCTCTTTTAGCTGCCGATTTACTCTTAGTTATGAATGTTAAACATTTTCTTTCTCCCTGCAATTGGTTGAGTTTAAGGCTTAATCCCAAGCACTAAAGCATAAGCGTTAGGCCCCAAAAAATTGATCCTACCATGAACCAAAGGTTGATGAAAGAAATAGATAATTGAATCAGTAGTTATTTGCTTCTTCTACAATTATTTGAATCAATTTTGTTTCAACTCTTTCTTTTTATGATATATGTATCCTTTCAAGTTTCAAAGCCTCTTATAGATAAACTTTAGCTAATTATTTAGAACATGAAAAATGTTCTAGATTGGAACTATAAGTTGGTTGGTTAAATGAACTGGTTACATTGTCAAATGAAAAAGAAATACCGTAAGAACTTGATTATAAGAAAAAGTAACAGCTTTTCATCTCAAGAGTCTAAAAAATAAACTTCAATCGAATATATGTTTATTAATTTTTATTAAATAAGCTTAAGGCCTTCGTAGTAAAGTTAGTTTTAGGCTACCAATTCTATTGAGCCGCCTTTGAGCTTAAGTCCCATCTTTTCCTTTTTTTTTTAATTTTTTTATATGTATAATCTTTATCTACTTTTGGAAAACAATTCCAATATATCTGTTATTGTTTTGTGTTTTCTATGGTTAAAGAAATTCAGGCTGGATGATGGAAGGCGAATTGGTAGCAAAGGCTGATGATGCTAGACAGCAGTGGCAGCATTTGATGGACTCAAGCGCAGGTTACTCAGCAGATGCAATGATTCACCCAGATTTGCAGCATGGTTACAGGGAAGAGGCTTTAAATTTACTGGCGTGTAGTGATATGGAAAGAGCTGAAGATGTGAGTGTCAAGCACAATGGTGAGTTCAATTTCATGATAAATCCTGAATTAGTTTCTATGGGTAAGCAATCTGCGAAGGAGGCTCCCAGGGACTTGATTAATGCATGGTCTAATGATAGCGTCCACAACAATGGTAACAATGAGAATATGGAGGCTTCGTTGTGGCCACCGCAAGGGAACATCTCCCCCTCATCGCTTACTCTGTCTATTGCTATGGCTGCTGGTGATGCCCTTGATGAGGATATGGGATTGGATAGTAGATTTATGAATGCTAATCAACACAAGTCTTGGGAGAACAGTTGGGTCCCTTTTGCATCCGGAGGACCATTGGCTGAAGTTTTACACCCCAGCTCTTCATACACTAGCAACGGTGATTCAATCAGCCCAGCAGCGACGACTGTTTCATCGCCTTCTGGGGTTCTTCAAAAGACATTGTTTTCTCACTCTGATAGCAGTGTTTGCAACAGCCCAATTCTTGCTGCTCCGACTAATACGTCTGAGACGGTTCCATTCCAGTGGCTTAGAATTCCAGAATGACTCTTCCTTCCTTTTTTTGCTTTACTTTTCTTGCTTTTTATCAAATGACGCCAGAAGTTTACAAAGCGACTGGCTAAGGTTGATTTTCAGGCAAATCTCAATTCCCAAACACAAGATCAAAGAACTTTTATACTATTAAACTATCGGACAAGTTGCTTAGGGAATATAGACTTTTGGGTGTGTGTTGAATTGTACAGTTTTTCTGCCTTGTTTATGTTCCTGAAGTATTGGGCGTCTTGACACTTAAAAAGTGAATTAGAATGATCTGATCTTCGGTTAACCATGGAAATGAACTGTCATTATGGGCACCTGGGAGTCTTAAGTATTACCTACCAGTATAGTTTGCAACACAACTTGATGATGAAATGGAATTTGAGCTTGTAAAAATAATTGAGGACATACTAGTTCTTTTTCTTTTTGATGGAAAGGCATAATGACCCTGCTTGCCTGTATCTTTTCTTGAGCTGGCTAGTTCTTTAGGAATGTGCCCCTTCTGGCCGAAAAATATCTCAGTTTGACTTGATACATACAACGATACCCTTATTAGCTACTGCTTTTGAAAAAATTAGGCCCCTTCCCTCTTTATAATATTGTGGCTCTCTTCGAATCAGATAAAATGTGGACGAGTTTCATATACTCCTGGGAGATATTGGAGAGTGGTATCACAACCAGCGGCTTTTAGTTTTGTCTTCACTTTCCACGGAATCTCATTGCACTTCTTTATATTCATTCGTTCAACCCGAATTTTTAGACGATAAATTCACACATGGTTGCAGAAAACATTAAAGAAAGTGAATATCTCATTAAGCATGCAAGGAATCAAGCAGTTCTAAAGAGTTCTTGTGAATTTTGACGAATATACCTAGAGGCAACAATAAAAGCTAGTTTGTGAATTTGGACGAATATACCTAAAGGCAACAATAAAAGCTAGTTTGTGAATTTGACGTACTCCAATAAAAGCTGTTTGTGAATTTGACGAATATTAATGAGGCAGAAGAAAGCTAGTTTGTGAATTTTGACGAATATACCTAGAGGCAACAATAGAAGCTAGTTCGTACTCCCTCTGCTCCATAATGCTTTTAATGAGGCAGAAGAAAGTGATATTGACTAAGTAGGCGTCTGGACATGCGATTTCATCTCATGAGATGAAATCCCAAACAATCCAAAAAGGCATGATTTGGGATTTGAAATCATGATTTCAAAAAATATAAATGTAAAATTTGACCCATACGTTTATATTTTGTAAAAAAAGACTCATAAGTTGTTAGATATATTTACCAATCATGTTTACCAACCGGAAAATGCATGCTCGGCGTGAAGAGATTGTTTGTACCATGTGGAAGGATTATATTAAAAAGTAGTTACATTACTATTCATGTTAAATTTTCCTTTCTATTGAACTAAAGTTTGATTAATTGATGTTGTATTTTTCAGAAAAGCCTTCTAGTAGCATATTAATTTTATTATGAACTATGATTTACTCATTTGGTAAGATTCTATAAGAATTGGAAAAATTTTGATGGTTTTCACAACTTGTGTGGGTTTTATGTTTATAAAAAAAAAATTGCAACTTAAGAAATCCAAATTGCATGTCCAAACATGATTTCATCTCGTGATTTCATCTCATGAGATGAAATCATGTCCAAACGGGGCCTAAAATTTTTGAATGCAATGTGTGATTTTTTTTCCGTATAATAAAAAAGCATGTTATAGTAGTATTAATTGTATAATCTGTAAGATCTTTCATAGTAAGATTTTATTTTTTGAAGATAAACTAATCTATTATCAAAACGGGTTCAAGAATGGTTAAGTTAGCTCTAGAAAATACGAATCGCAGAGCACTTATGGGTGGAGGAGAAAAAAGGGAAGGTTTTGTAAAAGGATGGGTGCTATCAAATAAGTTGAGATGGCCGAGTTGGTCTAAGGCGCCAGATTAAGGTTCTGGTCCGAAAGGGCGTGGGTTCAAATCCCACTCTCAACATTTAACATTTTGTATTTTTTCTACTTTAAATTATGAACATATTCTTTAAAGTTTGTAGTATCATTTCCTTCGATTTCGGTTTGATCGGTTTTGCCGACTTCCAGGACTAACTACAGGGTAACTGCACCTTGCTCTGTTTTCTTTCCATCTGCATGCACTGTTAGAAGGCCAGCGTCTAGGCTGGTAGCTCAAGCCACGGGGGATAACAAAGATACATCAGTGGACGTTCATGTCAGCAGTGGTCAAGGAGGAAACAACCAAGCCATTGCTGTTTAACGCCGTCCTAGGAGGATGGCTCTAGATGTCTCGCCTTTCGGTAAGTCTGATTTATGATTTAGCTTATATTGACCGACACACAATCAACTTTTTACACGATCAATGTATTTTAATCTGTTACAAAAAGTTACTTGCCTTGCTTTTGACAAGATCACTATTTGGCTATAACATCATTTGCAAATAATGTAGTCTCATTATCTAGTTCTGAAAAACTCATGAGAAGTATTTCAGGTTAGCTAATGGTTTTCACTCGAATCTTTTTCCAAGCAAAATTCATGCTCAATACCCACGACATATAACTTTCAGAAATTGTTTTCAACTTTAACTCCACATACTCACGTCTAAACTTCACCTTTTTCTCGCGACTATTGCTTAGGAGCCGTTTGGATTTCTAAGTTGCAGTTTTTTTTATAAACATAAAAATCCACAAGTTGTGAAAACCATCAATTTTTTTTTAATTCTTATACAATTTTACCAAATGAGTAAATCATAGTTCATAATAAAATTAATACGCTACTACAAGGCCTTTCTAAAAAATACAACATCAATTGATCAAACTTAGTTCAATAAAAAGAAAAATTTAACATGAATAGTAATGTCACTACTCTTTAATATAATCCTCCCACATGGTACGAATAATATATCTACCAACTTATGGTTGGTAAATATGATTGGTAAATATATCTACCAACTTATCGGTCTTTTGTTACAAAATATAAACGTATGGGTCAAATTTTCCATTTATATTTTTTGAAATCATGATTTCAAATCCCAAATCACGCCTTTTTGGATGATTTGAGATTTCATCTCATGAGATGAAATTGCATGTCCAAACGCTTACTTAGAGTTAATTGCTCTTATGTATCCTCCTTAGGAGGTTGTTACTTGTGAATCAACGGTTGACTCTAATTGATAGCAGGGAGAATATAGGCCACCCAACCTGGTGGAAGTCAGGGGCAAAGTTAGAGTTTTAGTTATGGCTTAGACAAAATATATATATATATATATATATATATATATATATATATATAATTTACTCAAAACTCAGTAACTTGTAGAATTCAGAACTCATAAATTTTGAATTTACCTCTGGGCTAATAGTAGCTGTTGGATAATGGGCAGCGTTGCGGGTCACTCAATGTTGGGCTGACCCGACTCGGTTAGTAGGATAATAATGAGTAGTTTCCTACAAAGAGGTTACCACTACTCTAAACGTTAACAACGTGGAATTGTGGGAACGGTTTCTTCCTAAGTAACCACTTCTCCTTCTTTTGATTTAAAAGAAACCAGGACGCTTTCTTCTTAGTTAGAGGGAGAGAAAAAAATTCATCTGGTGTTCTAAGAAAAGAATACATACACAAAACAAAGGGGCATTTAGTTTGTGGATATTTGTGTTCTATTTTCTAATGAAGTAGAATTAGCTTGAAGCAATTCTTCAACAAAGATTCTATGAATTTTCCGCTGGTTCCTGTTACTAATTTCTATCGATGGTATCAAAGCCAGGTCGAAGTGCGTTCTGTTAATATGAACACGCAATTGAAATTTACTAAGTGTCAGTTTTCTTACACCATTGATTAACAGAGAGTTTGAACGAACTGGATGTTCGCAATTTGTGCAAATACTATCCTTACCCTTATGGTGTTTCCTGATTAGATGGGTTCTCTTCGTTGATACTTATAGTAAAAGGAAAAATTGTTGGGGAACTTTAATTAATCGGCTTTAATTGAATACGCAAGGGATTCTGCTTTGATTCAAAGAGAGTACGTAATTTGCTACGTAGTTATGTCTGCCACTAAATAGATATATGTTTTTACCATGAACTTTTGTGCAAAATTTGCTACAATCATGAATTATGATGCCACTTGCTAATAACTATGATTTTTTTCATTAGTTAGATATCATGGCTTGGTAATTATGTGACCAGATAAGACTATGCCGTAAAAGAATTTGGAGAGTATAACGTTTCTATAAGGTTCAATCTCTTTGTTTTATACTAATGTGAAGAGAAAGTAAAGTATTACTACTAGTCCATGAATGGGCATATCTTTACAATAATTGAATCATCATTCTTTTTACCAAAAAAAAAAAAAAAAAAAAAAAAAAAAAGAAGAAGAAGGAGGAAGTTTAAGGTTCCCATGGTAATGGCACTTTACAATGCAATTCTTATGTTTGGATTTATGAATTTTTGAAATGTAACCAAAGTACGACTTTGATGTATGGTAAAGGCATATATAGAGTTGTCTGTTTGCACTTGATTCAAGAATAACAACTTGACAATGAATAACCCAAATGAGACCGATTCTGTAATTTTTCTATCATGATGTTTACATCTATTAAATTTTTGGCATGAATCTTATACATTCAAAATTTACTTGTTTAGAGCTTTCCGTTGATATATTACCCATTAAAAACGGATTTAAAACGAGTAAGTTATGATGTTTTGAAGATAAGCCGAAAATTGTGACAGTTTTTTTTGAAAAACTGCATTCTGTAATTTAATTTCTGAAAATTGCGTGTTAAGATTTACAATGTGTGACATATATTTTTAGAATCTACTCGTTACAAGCTTTCCGTTGATATATTACCCATTAAAAACAGATTTAAAACGAGTGAGCTATAAAGTGTTGAAGTTATGTTAAGTAAAATAAAATAAAAAGTAATTTTTTTTATAACCTCCTAAAAGCCACGCCATTATATTGGTATATGATCCTTAAACGTATTCTTTTCTTCTACGAGTAATGTGGCATGTGTTGTCATATTTAATGGTATGTCCATTCTTATTGTTTCATTGTTCCCATTTCAAACATGGCTGGACAGGGACAAGCTTGAAGTACTCCAAGTGGAAGTTCCCGAAATCGAGCAAGGAGATAATGTAGAAGAGTACGTCATTGTAGGACACATTTTCGTGGACGTGAAGTCATAAGGAATAAGGTTCCGAGGGCGACGCAAAATCTGCTAAGGGATCAAAGGGTTATACGAAGGGAAGGAGAGAAGAAATTCAAAGAGTGTAAAGCTTTTAAGATGTCTCCTAATACTTCAGTGCCTGAATATATTGAACTTTTTCGGTTGAAATGAGAAGAACTGGCTAGTTTTATTGAAATCTCGGATTGAGAAGTTTTAGCAATTTTAGTAGATTCCCTCCGAGTGTCACGATTTCTTTCCAAGTCAACCTTTTGAGGTGTCTGTGCGAGAACTTGAAGTCGAGTGGGAGATTATGAACTTGTAACTTGCATTGTGAATTTCTTTCCAATATATGGAATTATGTTGTTTAACTTTTTTTTTATATCCCATTTATTTATTTATTTTAAATGGGTTGAGACTTAATTGAAAGTTATTGAATAAAATTCACGCTAAGATTTATTTTTTCCATTTTTTATTAAACGTTTAGATTGTAGATGATGATCGGAAACTTTGTGACCTTTCAATTTTACACTAAATGTGAAGTCATTTATGGAAATTAATTTGCTTGAGTGTGAATATCACATGCATAAATTTGTTAAAGTAAATATTGATGAGTATAAACTTGCTTAATTTTCTCAATCAACGAATATGGCATCTAAGAGCATCATTGTTGATTTAAACAAAGGTGAAAAACTGAATGGTGAGAATCACGACATCTAGAGTCATAAAATGTGATATGTACTAGAAGAGCAAGATGCTCTGGAAGGTATTAACCATGTTTTGGTTCGCCCAAAAGTGGGTAACACTGCCCAACACAGAAGAGATCTGGAAACTTACAATGCGTGGGAAAAGAAAGATTCTACTGCACATGGAATTATTGTGAGTACTGTTGTTGATGATCTCATTCAAAAATGTGAAGAATACCCTACTGCTCATGCTATGTGGGCACACTTACGAGAGACTTATAGGGGTACCACTATGACCCGCCTTAGACAGCTGACTATCAAATTTGACACTCACAAGAAGCGTCACGATCACAATGTCAAGCAACACCTTAGGGTGATGTCTAACATGATTGCTCAACTCAAAAGTGTTGGCCATGTTCTCTCTGATGAGTAGCAGGTTCAGGCAGTGATTCGGTCTCTTCCCAATAGTCGGGAACATTGAAGGTTAACTTAACCCATAATGATAGCATCAAAACCTTTTCTGATGTTGCCCGCCATGTCGAGCTTGAAGACAAGCGGCTTGGTGCTGCTAAAACTGTATCTAATGCCTACGTGGCAGAATCCAGTGGCATAAAGTCTTCAGGATTCAAACGTAAGAAAAATTGGAAAAATGAAGGAAAGGGTAAGGAGACTGGAGAAAGACCCTTCAAGAAAAGGAACAAGCCAAATCCCAAGAAGGAAAAACGGTTTTTCAAGAAGAAAGACAAGAGTAAGATGAAATGCTATAACTGCCATGTTCCAGGGCAGTTTGCTCATGAGTGTCCCGAGCCGAAAAGTGTAGCATTTCAAAACGCATCTCTAAGTGCTACATATGTTTCTAGCACTTTTTTACTAATTGAATCTTACCCTGTGTAGATTGTAGACTCAGGGGCCACCGACCATGTGAGTCGTGATCGAGAAACGTTTGTGGAGTTTCGTCGAGTCTCACCTGGATCAAGGTGGATATATGTAGGAAATAATGTAAAGCTTGAAGTCAAAGGGATAGGCACTTGCAAAATGTACTTGCGTGGTGGCCGAACTTTGATGTTGCATGCGTCCTATATGCTCCAGAGATCTGACGTAACTTAGTATCTGTGTCTGTTCTTCTAGATCTAAGTTTCGATTTAAAGTTTAGTCGCAATGGTGTTAGAATTACTCAAGACAATGTTTTTTATGATTTTGGACTTCGTTATGATGGGTTTATTGTTTTAGATTGTAATTGATGTGCCGTGAAATTTCGGCACATTTGATGTCTTTTTACTAGAAGTTTTACTTGTTTTTAAGTGTTTTTATATTATTTTTTATGTTATTTTGATGTTTTGTAGGGTTGGTTGACGAAGGAACGAAAATGAAGAATATCTCTGAAAAACGGACAACTTGGAGCTAAAGAATGGTCCATAACTCGTGTTACGGACTGTAACGTGATCCGTAACCTGAAAGGAAATTCCAGAAACATGCTGACGGATTATCAACGTTACGACTCAAAAGGACGGTCCGTAACTCATGTTACGGGCCATAACGTGGACTGTAATCAGTAGGGAAATTCCAGTAATATGCTGAAGGATTGTCAATAGTACGACCAGAAGGACGGTCCGTAATGCAAGTTACGGGGCGTAATGCATTGGCCGCTAAAGACTGGAAGGCGAGATTCGCTGGAAGATACGGATCGTAACCTATGTTATGGTCCGTCGAAAGAAGCCGTAACGGTTGACCTAATATCAAGCTGACAAAAGACGGAACAAAGGACGAACCGTAACACGTGTTACGGTCCGTAACGATGCCGCGAAGGGTGTTTTTGTCCAGAACTTTGGCGTTTTTTTTGGTCCTATAAATAGTTAAGTTTAGATTTTTCAGCCATATTCTCATTCACTTTAGAGCATTAACTCTTATCATTAAATATTTTGTGAAGTTGTTGGAGCATTTAAGGCCTCAACATCATCCTTAGTTCACATTCATTACTATTGTAAGTACATTATGTCATCTTTTGAGCTTTCTTTGTTGAACAAAAAATATGAGTAGCTAATTTTAATTCTAAGGTTGTGGACCCTATGATGGGTATTTTATGAATGGGTTTCTACTATTGATATATGCATAATGGTTATTGGTGTTTATTCAATCTTTGTGTTTTAGTGTTGGGTAATGATTGCAAGCATTAGCCTAAGCCATTATTCTAACTTTTCTTAGGAAAGTGAGTTGGCATTGGTAAGATTGAATACAATGACTCGGGGCGTTAACCCTCGTTTAATAGACTAACTTAGGAATAAGAATAAGTCTAATTGACATTATTGATAGTTCTTCTATATCAACTCTTTTGTATTTGGAAAAATCATAAAGAGGAAATACGGCTTAATTATTAGGAAACATTAGGAAATCTTTAAGAGATCAAGTGCAAATCCTTGGAACAACTATTAGAAGTATATCACATTGAAACCTGAAGCATAATATCTAATCAAAACGGGGAATACAACCTTAGTCTCTCTCGCATACAATTCAAGTGAAAGTATTAGTTTATATTACAAAACAATTATTCCAAACTATTCAGAATAGAATTAAAGCCTTTACAGACCAGTATCGCATACAATTAATACCCTTTTCTATCCATATTCCTAGTGGGATTCGACCCCAACCTTGTTTGGGCTACTATATTTGACAACGTTCGCTTTATGCCACTAATAGGTGTAATTTGAGCGTATCAGTAATCCTTCAACTTATGACTATTATGTTGACCGTTGTGTAATGACATGTTATTCTAGTAACAGTGAAGTTGATGTTGTTACATGGCATGCAAGATTAGGTCGCATAGGGCAAGACCGGATGAATATATTGGAAAAGGAAGGGCATTTAGGTCCTTTCTCCAAAATTAAAATACCAACTTGTGAAAATTGTCTTGCCGGAAATATTATGCGTGAACTATTTGGGAAGGCTAACAGAGCGGATTCCCCATTGCAATTAATCCATTATGATATCTATAGTCCAATGAATGTGAGGGCAAGGTCTGGTGCTTTGTATTTCATTACATTTATTGATGATTTCACGCGCTTTGGTTATGTCTATTTGATTTCTCATAAATTTGAAGCACTAGAATGCTTTAGAATATATATGAATGAAGTAGAGAATCAATTAGATAAAAGTATAAAGACTTTAAGAACTGATAGAGGCCGTAATATTTATCAAAACAAGTTTGAAGAATTATGTAATGAAAAAGGCATTGCGAGACGCTAACTACTCCTTACATACCTCGTGACGTGCGGTGTAGCGAGAAAGAGGAATGAACATTACCGGACATGACAAGGTCAATGATGGTACAAATTTACTTATCTCTTTCTAGGGAGATGCGTTATTGACCTGCGGCTATTTACTAAATAAAGTGCCTTCTAAATCAGTTACTTCCACCCTGAGCTATGGGTGGTCATAAACCGAACACCGAATGATCTATGACCTTGGGGTTGTCATGCCGTATGTAAAAGATCATTTTGGTAAGTTTGGAAAACTGAGTCCAAAAGGGAAGAAATGTATCTTTATAAGATACTCAGAACACTCCAAAGGGTATGTGTTCATTGGTGAATTAGAAGATGGAAGTATAACTGAAATTGAATCACGAGATATCACATTTTTAGAAAATGATTTTCCCAAAAAGGAAATAAAAGAAAGAGAGCCTCTTTACGAAACGTTAAGTTCAGATGATTAGACATTGTCTCCGAACATGTTTGATAGTCAAATAGATCAAGGATCGGTTCCTGGTCCAAGTGGGAGTTTTGAATCCCAAAATCCTTTAGAGGAATTTGAATTTCAACAACGTAAGAGTACTAGAAAAAGTGTACCCAAACGATCTTATGAGATTGAAGATTACGTTTTCCTATTATCTCTCACGAAATTAGATGAGCCTAATTCTGTGACTAAGGCTTTGACTGGTCCTAAAAAAGATGAATGGATAAAAGCAATGAAAGAAGAATTGGAGTCCATGAGAACCAACAAAGTCTGGGATCTGGTTGACCTTCCTTTTGGGCGTAGAGCTATTGGGAACAAATGGGTTCTCAAGGTTAAATGTAAAGTAGACGGATCAATAGAAAGATACAAGGCACGATTGGTCGCAAAAGGTTTTACCCAGCAAGCTGGAATAGATTATGAGGAAACTTTTTCACCAGTTGTGATGTTTACCTCAATTCGGTTACTTTTGGCTATTGTTGCACGTTTGGATCTAGAGTTACACCAAATGGACGTGAAGACATCTTTTCTCTATGGAGAACTAAACGTGGAAATCTACATGGAACAACTTATAGGTTTCATTATTAAAGGCCAAGAAAAGAAAGTCTGCAAATTAAAAAGATTTATTTATGGTCTAAAGAAGTCTTCAAGGCAATGGTATTTGAGATTTCACAAAGAGGTGATGTCATATGATTTCACCATGATCGATGAAGACCATTGCATTTATGTGAAGAGGTCCAATGGAATGTTTATAATTCTTTCTCCTTACGTGGATGATATTTTATTAGCCGGAAATAATTTGGAATATGTGAAAACTTTTAAGTAATGGATTTCAAAGTCATTCAACATGAAAGACATGGGTGAAGCAGACTATATATTGGGTGTTAAGATCTAAAGAAATCGTTCCAAGAGGGTTTTGAGTCTACCTCAAGAAACTTATATAAGGAAAATTTTGGAACGCTTCCGAATGAATAGTTGAAAACCCATGGATACTCCTATACCAAGAGGTGAAACTTTAAGTCTTGAAATGTGTCCAGAGATTGAAAAAGAAAAAGAAGACATGTCTCGAGTTTCATATTCTAGTGCTGTCGGGAGCTTGATGTACGCTATGATGTGTACTCGTCCGAACATTTGTTATGCCGTAGGTCTGGTTAGCAGGTATCAGTCCAATCCTAGAAGAGATCATTGGAAAGCTGTGAAGAGAATCTTCCGGTACCTGAAAGGAACTGTTGATTATTCACTATGTTATAGTGGAAATGATTTACACTTGAGAGGATACATAGATGCTGATTGGGGTGGTGACCAGAACGATAGAAAATCGACATCTGGTTATGCTTTCTTACTTAATGGTGGTGTTGTTTCATGAAAAAGTAAGAATCAAACTTGCACGGCACTTTCAACTATGGAAGCTAAGTTTGTGGCTTGTGCATCTGCAGTACAAGAAGCTATTTGGTTAAAAAGATTCTTTGAGCATTTGAGCGTAGCAAAGAATTCTCAAGGATCAATAATTTTACATTATGATAGTCAAACGGCTATTGCATACACAAAGGATCCTAAGTATCACAACAAAACTAAACACATTGGCATCAAGTATAACTTTGTAAGTGTCACGCCCCGAACCATGGCCTGGGCGAAACACGGCACTCGGTGCCCTCTTGCATGCGACCGAGCGAACCACATGGCTTGAATCATCATGAGGCATACATGAGCGGAAATATAGCATGAACGTGATGAGCTTTTATAAAACATGAGATGTCATAATAATTTAATGAAATACTTGTTTAAATCATGAATGCGAAAATAACATGAGTTGAGCCAAAGATGGTGTGAACACCTTGCATGTCTAACATAACTAACGACTAGTCTATGAAACCTCTAGTCGTGAACCCTGAACGGAAAAACATACTTGCTGGGACAAGGCCCCCAGCATACCTTTAGATGCAAAACTAATTAAAGAATGACAATGTCTAAACCCCGAATGAGATGGGGCTCACCAATAAGCGGTACGTGCGATCTGCGAAAGGAGCGTCGTCCTTGTAAATCCGTACACGCATCGTGAAACACAGCCCCGGCAATAAAAGGGGACGTCGACATTGAATGTACTGGTATGTAAAGCAACCGAAAGAAATAACATGGGACATGGAATAACATGATAAGAACTGAAACTGAAAACCTAGACATAAACATGAGCATGAGCATGAGCATGAATACATATATACATATATAGCATACATAAAAACGTGATAAGTAGGGAGAGCATTTCATAAACCGACCATGTGATATCACCACGTGGGTACGTGGGTACGGTACCTCGCCGGACCATGAGCCCCTATACCTTACCAGGGTATAAGGTGGTAACGTGCTGATGGATCCATTCATTGTAAAATTAAGGTATC
>NC_081346.1:18214900-18331200 GCF_029784015.1 Lycium ferocissimum | reverse complement strand
TAAATAAATTGATTTGAAAAAATTGTTAACAACTTTGCATTGTTCTTGACAATTATAAAACAGTAATTAATGACTTCGCATTTGAAAAAGCTAGAAAGTAGACTTTAAATAAAAATATATATCACGATATTTCTTTTTTTTTTTAAAAAGGAATTAGGGCCTCTCTCTGAAGTATGGCTTTAGGCTCCCAATTTTGTTGAGACGGCCCTGGAGGTTTGGGGGGGGGGGGGGTGTCAATGTGTGTGCTGATCTGAGTGAGGTACCACATCGCTTCTTTTATGACTAGAATTATTTATGTATATATGTGGATAACAAAAAGAGGAAAAAATCAAATGAAATATTTGGGTGTTTCAATGTTCACAAGTGACCGATTCTTTTACTACACCATGATAACTAAGAAAAATGAAACAAACACTTCATCTAAATAAAGGAATACACAAGCAAAAGAATGAGATTCAAAAAAGAATTCAAGAAAGCAAGTGCATGTAGAAAAATAGAGAGTCATATACATGTACAATATATGATCATTTTCTCGGTGAATTGGTAAAATCAAATCCAGAAAGTTAACATGTATTCCGTCAATGTTACATACACAAAGTCAAAAAGAAAAGATTTTAACCGAATAAATTCGAGTAGCTATCACAGAATGACAAAGAGACGCTCGGTCGTGTATCGTTTTGTGTGGTTTTGGACTTTTTGGAGCTTTTGTGGCGACTTTGATTAGTTGCCACTAAGAGAGATTTCTTGTAGTATATTCTCCGAAGATATTTCTCAAAATTTCATCAGTAAATTCAATAAAGAACAACGAACTGTTAAATTAACAACGAACCGTTAAATTACTAAAGAAGGATAAAATATAGAATGAAAACTGAAAAATAAAAGAAAGAAAGATAAACAGATGATTTTAGTTATAATCTTCCTATTCGACCCACGATTTGGTTCTAATCCTATCTCTGTGTTTGCCTCTCTGCCCTCTCCTGGTTGGGAATTTCCTAGAATACGTTTTCTGTTTCTGCTAGTAATGCGAGAGTATAAAATTTCAAAACCAATTATGAGAAATAAAACAAAGTTTTATCATTCTGAAAAATGCATGCTTCAGCATTATCATTGTTGATAGGAATGGGAAGCGAACCAATAACACATTCAAAAAAGAAACTACTCCCTCCGTCCCTCCGCTGTCTTTTACTTTGTCCACTATGGAATTTGCACACCCCTTAAAAAATAATAAATGAAGTGTTTAATTTACCTTGGTACCCATATTAATTAGTGCATATTTTTAATGGATTTGAAAGATGATTTGAAATATATAATTAATACTATAAAATAGGAAAAAAGAAATTATCTTTTCTTGATATGCTAAAAGTGACAATTAAAAGTTAAAATCTATTTTTAGAATACTGGACAAGTAAAAGTGGAGGTAGTACATTTACACAATTAAAATAGTAAATCGGGTAATGTATAGAATGGAAATAAAAAGAGGAAAGCAAAGGCCACAAGTAACGTTTTATGGTTAAAACCTTTTTCCAACAATAAAGAAAGTATATCAAATTCAATTTTTACCTGGAAAGCAAACCACCATACAGCAAGGGTAAAATAAGAAAGCATCATGGGGAAAAAAGTCTTATGTTGAGTGAAATTTGGAATCTGGGTTTGGTGGCGTTAAGAGAATTTTGGAAGAGACGTGAAGAGGTGAGAGAGTGCAGATGAATTAAATCAGTTTAAGAGGTGACTTTTCGGATTTTGAGAAGTGACTATTGACTTTTTTTTTTTGTAACAACACAAAGATGGAAAAATAGAAGGAAAAAAAAATTGAGAAAAAAGAAAAAAGCATTAAGAAAAAAAGGTCAAAAATATGCCCTGCTTTTATATATATATGTATTGATGTATTAGTCGAAAATAATGTCTTGAGCAATCCATATTCCTAACAACTAGAGGGGTTTATAGACAGTATAGAATTAGTTTAGGATATCCACATTAATCTATATTTTGAGGCGATTATTAAAACATAATGTTGTTATGACCTATTAAAAAAAAATCCTATTCAGTGAGAAAAAGTTCCTTTAACTTTTGGAACATAATAAGTTTATAGAAAGAATATATTTAGGATTAAGTTTAAGGTTAAATGAATGCACCAAATAAAGGTCATAACTCGTATTGGTTATTTCAAATGAGAACTATACTTTGTCTATAAAAGGCTCTCTGCAGTAGACATTTAAAATCACTTTTGACCTAAGGAACGTCTCTCTTTGTTCAAAAAAAATACCTTCCGAGTTGAACCTAGGACCGAGCGAACCCGCCTCGACTTGCACGCCCGTTAAATCATTTGGAAGGTTTAAAATCAAACATGCTTTTCATCTTCCCTTTCAAATCAAATAAAACCCGCAATCGTATGAAATTAGAATACATCAAGTTGGTACTATATACTTGATCGGTTAAATGAACATGATACCATAACATAACACCGACCCTCATAACTCAGAGAAAATGAGCTGGCCAATCCAAACATCTTCTACTAATATCTTTTGTCTATGAAAGAGCCCCCCCGAATAAATGGGGTCAAGAAAGACCGTATGTAAATCTGCATGAAACAACATACTCTCCCAAGAAAATCATAAGACTTGCTCTCTTGATGTCATGTTATAAAATCATCGTGTAAACATATAGCGTGTCCCGCCCCAGCCGGGGCTGGTAAGTAAAATCATATCATCATCTATGTATGCATGCATATACATGTATATATATATCCCCGCCCCCCAGGGGGTAGGAATAGAATCATCGTAGTCCCCGGGACCGCCATCCCCATATCATCACATTATCATCATCATATAACGTGCCCCGGCCCCCAAGAGGGACGCGGTAATATAACGTGGTCAGTGAGGGGACGCGGTGAATAATGCAACCCGAGTTTTGTTTGCCTCCCGGACAGTGAAAGACACATCCTTCCCCAAAAACCATATGCACATAAATCATTGGAGACTCAATGAAGTGAGCTAAACAAATCGTCATTTGAAAATCGGACAAAAAGTTACCCCCCAAAGATCCTTCGACGCCACTGGAAACATAACAAACATCATAAGTATATAAAAAAAACCATATGTGTTCACCGAGCCCGCCTATGAAAGTTACGGCCTTATATTGAAATATGCAAAAGCCATCCGTACTTGGAAATAAATTATTCACTTTAGGACTTTCACGAACATAAAGATCCGAGCTCTTAAATTTAGCTACAACAAAAAACTCTTATGCAACATTTGAAATCCATTCATGCAAAAGACATAAGGACCATAATTTGACACATTAAGAATATTAACTGTTAAACAGGAATGATACATGCTTGGATCATCGAGCTAGTTAGAGACTGTCATAGCTTACTTTACACTAAGACATGCCAAAAGAAAATCTCCCAATTAACGCTAGTCAAATTTAAGTCTTGTCCAACAATCTACATAACGTCATTAGGCATCAACCATTTTAAACACTTAAGAATCCAATTCCAATTATCGCTTATGGTCTTGCGCATTTATATGAGCCCGAATTCAATTCTAACCAACAAACAATAATAATACCAACATTAATAACATCATTTCCCATATCAAATTATTCCATAAACATCCCACACGATGTTTTTCAACATACAACAACAACACTTTCTTCCATAATCAAGGAGTATAATCTCATCAACACACCAACAATGTTAGATACCATTTTTATACGCATAAATCAGTCCATCCACATGGCCACAACATGTTCAAACCGCCCATGAACACAACAACTACAACACAACGCTCTACGACCTTTTCTCCATAACTAGTTTCATCGTAAAAGACCTTCTTCAATATAAAAGATGGGATAAATGCACATCATTATACTTGAAAAAACTTGAAAAAATCAGCCACATCAACCTTCTCCAATGCCAAACTTAAGTAGAAGCAAGAACAATTACCTTTCATTGAAGTTTGGCATAATCTTTGTCAAATTTTTTATCGGACCAAATATTTGGGATGATTTTTTGAGAGGCTTCAGGACTTTTTGGAATGTTAATTTGCTGAAAAAAACGGGCTGATGGGGTATTTATAGCTCTCAGGTCGGTTCCACCGACTTGTTCATGTGGGGCCCGGAACCCTTAATTTGGGGTGGCTTACAAAACTAACTCTTGATTCTCGACATCCCGTGAGGGCCCAAACCATGGTTGGAAAGCTCTTTTTCAATTATCTACAACTTTTATTATTGGTGTTTTTCCAGATTCCAAACTTATAAAAGTCAACTCATCCGAAAACGTTTCCTTAAATCGTCCTTTTCGATGCTTATGTCCATATTTGATTCCTTCTTAGGACTTGATCAACTTTCCATGTACTACTTGTATCACTTATAATATATCCTTTACAAAATCCCGACATGTGGGCCCCACCTTAATCATTTTCGAGGGCTATCATCGAGTGATCATGTTAACCGATTTACCCCATACAATTTATTTATATGTTCTATGCTCGATAACATAATCTTCATTCATAATCCTTTGTAATCTCGCTCTCCCCCGAGCTCATACTAAGCCGTCCCCGCCTTGATAACGAGTGTTTCCAAAAAGTCGCTTAGGGGACCGCAGGGGTACGGGAAGGGTACGGAAGGCCTCGAAAAATTCCGGCCGGTGTACCTAATAATTTTTTTAAATTGAAATCTCCCCTTCCCAAAAAATAAGAAGTGGGGACCCAAACGGGCCGAGTCCAAAATTAGACCGTTTGAGTCCCCCTTCCCCCCAATGGCAATAATTATAGTGTACGGCACAATTGATCATAATTGGAATACAACATATTGATATAAATATATTGATGAGAAAAAAACAGGTTCTTAAATTTCTACAAATGTTCAAGACATTTTGCAATTATATGGTCTTCTTGACAAAGTTTTAAATGTTACATTTGATAATGCTTCTTTCATGACTAAGACTGTTGAACTTATGGCTATAAAATTTTTCCAATTAACCTGATATTTTTTGTCCGATGTGCATGCCATATTTTTAATTTAGTTGTAAAAGATGGTCTTGATTTATTTGAGGGTTCTCTAAAAAAAAATACGATATGCTTGTCAATATGTTTTTAGCCTCATAAGCAAAGTAGAATTAATTTGTTTAAACAATATTATGTTAAGCAAAATTTGCCTGTTAGAAAAATTCCAAAAGAAGTTTGTATTAGGTGGAATTCTTTATATGAAATGCTACTTGTTGCTCTCACCAATATCAAAAACCCCTTCAATATGTTTTTAATGCACATCATTATCATCCCACCGAATAAATACAAGATAGTGATTGGAATGAAATTGAAGGCTATGTATTTTTTTAGAAAAAATTTATCGCAATAAAAGCATTTTCTGGTCAATACTATCCTACAATTGCACAAATGTTATTTTATAGTTGTGGACTTACAAAACTATTTATGAATATAGAATCAAACGAACATGAGGAAGCCGTTGATGAAATGATTCTCAAATTTAAAAAGTATTTTTTTCCTATTCCCGATGTTTATTTGATTGCTTGTATACTTGACCCATCTTTAAAATTAAGAAGTGCTCAGGGACTTGTTGACAAAATTTATTTGCAGCTAGAAATTCCTCCTAAAGAACATCCAAATGTTGAAGAGTGTAAACATAGCATAGAATTAAAAGCTAAAATAATGTATAATAATTATAAATCTTTGGAAAGTAGAAGTGGAAATGAACGTCCTTCACAAAAAAATAAGGCTAAATTTGGCAATAAAAAATTTGATAAATCAATGGTAATGGCTTGGTATTGCTTCTATTCAAATGAAAGTGATCTTGATGCTTATCTTAATCGGATTGGAAAGCATCATTCTAAGATTTGACAACAATGAAGATATTTTAGGATGGTGGAGGGAGCGTGGCAAGTCATTTCCATTACTCTAAAAAATGGCTCGAGATATCCTAACTATTCAATCATCATCAGTAGCTTCAGAGCTAGCTTTTAGCGAGGCGAGATTTCAACTCGAAGACCACAGACATTGATTAGCACAAGATAGATTGGAGATTTCTGTCGATTGGATCAACGCAGAAAGAAGAAATTGAATCAAAATTAACCCGTCAAGAAGAACAAGCATATGAAGAGATAATCAACACTAACAACGATGATGGCATGGAACTTATGGACCGTGAAATTATTTTTCTTTGCAACATAAGCAATACGACACTTAAAAAATATACATAGATCCGTCTTTTTAGTGTGATAATTTATAATTAACTACTTAGATGACCTAGTTAAAACAAAACCTTAGAAGGTGGTTGTGTAGATTAGGTGATCTTATTGTAACTAGAGTTAATTAATAGAACCCTTTTTAGAAGTTCAGATTAAATTCTTTTGTATTTGAGACTTTGAATCAAGTTTTATGAAATTTAAAAGATCTATTTTGAATAAATAAACATAAAGTTCTTACTGAAATTATTTTTCTTTACATAACTAAAAAAAAACAATTCTTTATAAATTTTATAAAGAATTGAAATTATATTTAATATTATGTAATAAATTAAAAATAATAGCCCTTAGAAAAATACATTTAAAGACTTTAAAGTTATAAGTTATAAAAAATAAATAGTTCTTAAATGTTAAGTTTGAAGTTTTATATTAAATTTGTGTCTATTTAGTACTTTAAAATTAAATATTTAAATAAATTTAAAAAAGCCCCCGTCCCCCAGGTTCCCCCCTCACGCCCCCCCCCCCCCCAAAAAAATCCCCTATAATCCCGTCCCCCCAAAGTCCCGGTCCCCCTAAATTCCCCTTTAAAAAATCCCCCGTCCATCCTGTCCCCCCAGGTAGTCCCCTACCGTCCCCGTCCCCACCCTTACTTCATACAAACAAAATAGTCCTTATTCTATTTATCCAGCAGTCCTCTTTCCTTCCAGAATCTTTCATTCTTTGGGTCAAGTTGGTGTGGTAGGACTTAGGAAAGATCAAAACGTACAATTTTAATTTTTAGAGTAGGCTTTTCTTTTCATGTGGGAGAAATTACTATTCTGATTTTCTGAGAAACGTCTTGCCTACTCATTAATTTCCTTTACATAATTTAACTCCATTGAATTATTTTTGATATTTTTATTATTGTTTTTAGGATAACAATTTTTCCGATTTTAATATCAAGATATGGCGAAACAATGAACCAAATTGTCCAAAATGTTCGTCAGTGGGATCTGTTTTTCCTCGTTCAATTGCATCACAAGAACAATTTCTAATTGAGCAAATTCATCATGTTCTAGAATGCACATTAGAAGATGCATATGTCAATCCCGTTGATTGCTTGAAGATTCCCATAAATGATGCTACCCACTACCAATCATTAAAATTCACAGTTCAAAATTATAATCACATTAATTTCTTTATTATTTTTTGTTATGATATTTTCTTATCAATTCTCAAGTTGATTTATTTAACTGATTTTCGCAATTGCTGTCTTGACAAAATCCACATTTTTTGGGAAACAGAACTTGTATTTACATATAACATTGTTTGGCCTTGGTGATGGTTATGGCTTCAAGGAGATGAAGCAGTCACTTCACCTAATCAAGAAATATGAAATTACCAGCAGGCACATATGAATGGCTAAATGCCTTTTCCCACTGCCTGTGATTAATATTTGAGGAGTAAATTCTCTTTATACTTTCATTGTATTGGTATTTAGGTGTCAGTCATTTTTCATGGTGAGCAATTGAGGGACTACGGAGATATAAATTTGATCTACCCGTAAGTTTCAATACTACCAAAAAGTCATTAAACAATGTTTCCGACGGTCAAAGAGATGGCTTTAGAAATCCATCGCAGACATATATATGTTTGAGATGAGCAAAACCACATTAGCATGTGTTTTGCCAATCTACAATAGGAAAAGACCCAAACTTATGATGGAAAATTCTGCAAATATAGAAGTGAAGGGAATAGTCAAAGGGGGACATCTTCTTTCCAAAAGAATAAAGTAGGTCCGTAAGCAAGACATTAACAAAGGGACAAAAGGAATTTATATTCTTCTATTTGTACAATATTTTGTAATGTATTATAGTGCTATTTATATATAAAAATGATTTAATTTAACTGCTACTTATAAAAATTGAATGGTCCTAAACTTAAATGTTTGAGTATTCTCTTTTCTTCTTCGAATTACATGTTCGGTCAAATAATGCAAAACAAATTGAGACTTATATTTCTCTTGGTCTAAACCCGACCTACTTTGACCCTTGATATCTTCATAATCAAGGGACTACGGTATAGCCTTCTTATTTAACAAGGCTGGTCTTTTTCTTAATTCTCGTGGAAGGTCACATTACGTCCAGGACCTGATACTTGTTTTGTGGAAAATTACAGCCATCAAGATACAAAAACAATGAAGTTCACATTCAGGCCAGCTAAGAAGTTGATAAGCTGAATAATCATCCAGCTATATAGAACAAAGCATATTGACTAAATATTAGACGACGACAAGATGAATCGTGTACATTCAGACACAGAATCACAAACCAATGGGGTAGCAGAATATCGAGGAACTCATAGGATCAATGTCACCGTTAGAACATCAGTCAATATGGGTACTCGAGGCATTGCCTAGAGAAACATAATATATCAAACTTAAATTACATCACCATAAGCACTCACAAAACAGCCAACAGTACAAGCATAGGAACAAGTATCCTGTTGGTGAGGGATGCCAAACTGTAACACGAATAAACTAAAAGAAAATTCCAGGAGGTACTCGATGGTAGCTATATCTACGTATGTATTTAGATATATAAGATCAGATGAGGAATGCAAAGTGATTTCTCACTGCCCCGGCGAGCGAGGAGCACGTGGTCGGACAGGAGTCTTTGATGGGCTTACTCTGCAGTATGGAAAAAGTTTTTAAGATTAATGGAAATGTCAATAAAATAGAGAAGAAGCATCAGCAGGAAGTTTACTGGAATCAGAGAGCAACCTTATAGGGAGTGATCCCAGTATAGCACCACTGCAGTTCAGTGCAGCAATGGCACTCTCAGCCTGCAATAATTAGAGAATTCATCATCAAACTAAATTAAACAGCATAGCCATGGAACGCTACGTGCTAAATTTAGGAAAACAAAAATAACAATCGGCACAATGGAGGAATTCAAAATTTTATGAAGACAACAGAGAATAGGTCAAGACAAAGATTAAGTCTAACACCAACAAAGTTTGTTATTGTCTGGAAGTGTCCTCCTTGAAAAAAATTCACCTACAACCAATCAGAAGGAGGAGGCCAACAGAAGTGTGGCATTCTCCTATCCAAAAACAGAAAGGGCAACACTATAGAAATCTCCTATTTGACTTACAGCACTGGCAAAAAATATGAATCAGCAGGGGTAGTAGCGAAATAGAAGCAGTGCATGAAGGAGAACTGATGCAAATTGCAACCGAAACCTAGAGAGAGTGCTGTGAGGAAGTTCAATTCTAGAACCTCCACCAAAGACACTAATAGAAGCTTTTTATGTTTTCCTATATCCATACTCAACGAATGTTGTGGATGAAGAGATAGCATGCTAGTCGAAAGCAACTGAAGAACAGAAAAAATTTCAGATATCCTGATGCAAGTATATTGAAGTTACGTTGTCATGGGAACCAGATTTCACGACGGTACTAAAGTAGTACGTAGTACTTTTCTCCAATGTGAAGATTGCTTGGATGGTAAAGCTGATCTAGTTATTACAATAGTATCTTCCCATAGCAGTATCAAGAGTATAAAGCACTTCTCTTCCAGCTTCATTTAAGTGATCAAGAAGTACAGAATCCACATAGTAAAAGCAGTAAGGGTTCCTATCAAAGCAACAGCCACAAACGTATATATATCCATGAAAGAGCCACAAATGTATATATATCCATGAAAGCAACAGCTCAAACGTTGCTCACTTGGAGATGCAGAACAGACCGAGCTGGACAGCCCCAAAAACACCGAGATTGCAAATTTATTTACCCGCATTATTGTGAATTGCTAATAATCTACTGGCATATACTCATTAGCTCCCAAATATACCACATGCATGTTGAACTGATCAATACGACAACACGGGAAACTTCTGTTTTCCGGCTGTCTAGGACCATTTCATAAGTGACTACTTTGCTTAGTATCGCCGGGTTTCTTCCATAAAGTAATCCAATTTTTATTTTTAAAACAAACATCCAGTTTAGCCAGATCTAGTGATTCTAAGACCTTCCATATGTATCCTCGATAACTAAAACATAGAAAGACAAGAAGATCCCATATTCATCCTAGTTAAGGAATAAAGGGATCCTTTGCTCACACATTAGTTACGCAAGAATTGTAATACAATGATTGTTATGTAGTGGATAATAATGTAAAGATTGTTATGTAGTGGATAATAATGTAAAGATTGTAGTCAATAACTTCTAAAAATATTATTATCCAGTCAGTACTATGTAAAAATTATTACTATATGGTAAATGATAGTACATAGGATTTACCTAACTTTAAAGGCATTCTGTAGATATTCTTATAGAGATATTGCTAATAAACTAATTTCTGTTCCACACTCTATCCCACATAAAATAATACATTGAATCCCTCCAAAGTTACGTCAGTAGTAGTAATGCTGAATTTAATACTTAAAATCAAACATTAAATCAATTATGATTTTTACACTAGAAACCAAACATTGTATTAGTTATGCAAGGATTACATTCGCAATGCAGAGCTTTATTTATTTTATACTTTATATGTACTAGTTATGCGGATTTTTGTATTGGGGTTGTTTTTTATGCGACTGACCAAAGGACCCCTCTCCTTCCAGCAACTCAATCTACACAACTAAATACCTCAAAGATTTACTGAACAGCGAGTGGGTACCATATCCTATATTTGTCATGCACTCAACTACTCTGACAACAAAGCATCCAATAAAAAGCATGCACATTAGCTATTGAAAAATAAACACAAGCACATTAATATTCACAGTTTGAACTGACCAGCAAATGATGGACCTTTCTTACAACGTTTCAACTATAGTAAACACTATCATAGGCCGATCCAGTTTGAAACTGGAGAAAGAGTTTCTTAGTTTCTGATTTCTATCATGGACGGAGAAGTGGGTTTGGGACTTTTTGAGGAAGGGATTTAATAAAAAAAAAAAAAAAGGGGGTGGAGGTGGGGGTAAAGAAAGAAAAAGCAAGAAAAATAATACAGTTTCTGATTTTTTTAAAACCCTGGAGCAATGCAAAGGACCACAAGAGGGGAAGATACACTTAGCTGGCAAAAGCATAGCAGTGGAATGCATACAGTCAGCTCAGCATATAATGCATACAGTCAGCTCAGCATATAAAGATTTAAACCAGGTCGATCCAAAATCAGTCTATGGCATTGGAAGCATATATGGAAAGTAGAGGTACAATATAAAGTGGATTGCTTACTTGGTTGGTAGCTAGAGAAGTTGTCCTTACTCAGGAAAACTTAAGGAAGAGGGGAATAAAAATTTGCTCATGTCATTTGTGTGGGCAAGATGTTGAGACAATCAACCACTTGTTTCAACATTGTAAAGTGACCAGCCAACTATGGGATTTGTTCATCGGCCTCAGGGGTTATTAGGTGGCAATGCTGGGAAGAACTTCGGAACTCTTGTCAAGTTGGAATGGGGGGAACTTTACCACTTGTCCGAACAACCATTTGGTGGACAATATGGAAGGAAAGGAACTCAAGACTCTTTTAAGATACAGTCTTATACAAATATCAAAATGAGTTGTATTCTCCTTTTTAGTTTTTGGTGTGAATTGTAATATATGAATGACCTTGATTCAATTTTAGAAGTTTTAGGTTCCTTCTAAGAAGAACCAGAACAAGGACTGCACTTCTAGTTTATTGATGTAACACCCATATTTTGGTTTCCAGCACAAGCAGATGATTATATTTATACATTGAAATATGGTACCTTCTTAAATAGAATCTGGTAGCTAAAGAAAAGGGGGAAAACTAAAGAAAGAAAAATCAACAAAAAGTAATAATATGGTATGCTCAAAAAAGCTGTACAACACACACACACACACACAAAAAAAAAAAAAAAAAAAGGTATGCTATAGCTAGGAATCAAACCAAGTCATTGAACCTAAGGGCAAACCTAAGGAGCCCCATCGAGCAGTGACCCCTTCTAACGTTTGTGTAATAGGTGCCTAGTAAAATATATATGCGTACTGGGAAACCCTGAATTACCCGTGGTGCACTTGCGGGAAACTCCTTGCCGAGGGCCTGTGCACCCCCGGGATTAGTCGGGGCTCAAAGAGACTCGGACACCCGGTGCTTAATCAAAAAAATATATATATATGCGTACTTCAGGAGACTTTTTTTGAGGTTAACAGGTGCCTTTAAGCCCCCCTCTCCCTATATGGTAGGTCCGCCTCTGAAGATTATTACCAGAGAGAAAGTAATGCTCCACATGGCTCATGTTATCTAGTTAAGAATATTAGGATTAGTTTCTGGTGACAAGGATAGATAACAACATAAGCTTTGACTGGCACTCCAGCAAGCAAGGGGAGAAAAATATTGAATCAAAATTCAGTTTATGTCAACATTATCTAAAATTCACATAAGTGGCCAAACTACTACCAAGAACTTACTTCGGCCACATGAAATTCAAGAAGGGACAAAACTGATGTTTTACCACTCACTCAAATCAGTAATCATGAAAATGTTAAACTCGGAGCATGGATAGTGAAAGACAACACGCATTCTGAATGGAGGTTCTACTAGTTTTTTTTTTTTTTTTTTTTTGAAAACTGGTAAGTTGGAGGTTCTACTAGTTCTTAAGACTAGAAAGAAGCAAAAGCCCAGAGCAGTATGATATATCAGACGGCAAAACCAAGAAAAGCTCATGAGAGTTACCATAACAAACTCGACAAAACCTATGCGAGTGGAATGATGATAGTCACCAAGCAACCTCAAGCGCCTCACCTGCGTTAGAGAAGAAAACTGCAAGAGTAAGGACCTTAACTAGGACAAGCAATTTCAGACAAGTCAGGTGAGAAGCTACAAACCTCTCCACAAAAGTATTCGAAAAAGAGCTTGACATCTGCTTGAGTAACCTATTTCATACAAATGGACAAGTCATAAAGCATTATTTCCATAGATGCTCTTCAACCATGTGAAACAGGGATTACAAACCCAAAATTACCTTTTTATCAATGTTTGTACAGTATATAGTTCTTGCACACATCTCCCGTTCATCTTCAGACTACATATCAGCGCCGAAGGTAAAAAAATTTAGTATTAGCAACACAGAGGTATCCCTTCATCGCCCTCTACAAAATTTTTGCAAAAAGGAAATACCAAAAATGTACATAATTTCTCACCCTCGGAAGAAATGTTGGATTAACTGGTGCAATTGCAGTTTTGGAGGGAAGAACTTTCACAGGGTAAAACCCTAGCATAGTTCCTGCAAGACTCAGAGCATTCCTTGCACCTTCTGCAGACCATACATGAGACAATGCCACGGTTAGCCACAAGAACTTTAACCAAAAATAAAAACTGTCAAACGAAAGATTATGGTTCAACATACCTTCATCAGTAAATTCAATAAAAGCAAAGCGGAGTACAGAATTGGGGTCTCCACATATGCGACAATCAACCACCTTCAGCACATCAAGGTTAGTCAGATTATGGCAACAAAAAGTGCTGTAAATGATGAATGCGGAAGCATGACCGAACGGGAAACATATTCACCTGCCCACAAGTAAGAAAGAGTGTAGCAAGTTGCTCTTCAGTCACCTACACAAAATAAGAACAATAAGTCCCCACGGAAAAAGAAAAAAAAATGATGGTACCCAATAAATAATGAACAAGTAGCCTGAGTACCCCTCTGTTTAGTACCTGATGATCAATGTCAGACACATAAACTGTTCTCCTTATAACCTCTTCTCGTTGGGCCATGCTTGTCCGAACATTCGTCCGCCTCCTACCAAGACCATTGCCATTTCTCTTCTGCCAGTGCATTTTAACCCGAATTGTTAGCCACGACTCAATGACAGTGATCCAGTACAAACAAGTTAACAAAGGGTGACGACATAGACTTGTCATTCCAGAAAACAGGGACAGAGAGAGACATCGAACCTTTCTCCTTTTTAGACCTCAATAACTATATACTCCTCCATATATGTTCTTGCCTGATACCATCTATGAAATTTCCTACTACATGTGATCGATTTCGATTTAACATACATACGGCAACCCATAAGAGGAACAAACAGTAAACTGAAGAACCTAACATTTGCATATGCACTGCTTTCCAGTAGCTACTAAGGGTGTGTTTGGTCAATTTTCCTGTGTTTGGTTGGCCAAAATATTTTAGGAAACATTTTCAAGAGGAAACAAGTTCCTCAAAAATGAGGAAAATGACTTCCTTATGGAAGTAGGGAAAACAAGTTCCATAGGTGATATTCCAAGTTCATTGTCTCCTCCTCACCCACCAACGGCCTCCACCCCCCCCCCCCCTTCACCATCTTACCCCTCGCCACCCCCGAACCCCAACTTCTCACCCTATTCTACCCCCCTAGTGTTTTTCTAGATTACATATACATGCTCTTGGGATAGTCCTTTTTTTACTAACTTACCAAAAGCTAAGTCAGAAACCCACTTGTTTTCCAAGAAAACATTTTCCATGGAAAATATTTTCCTTCATACCAAACACACCGTAAGTGAAAAACATGATATACTAGGAAAAAGAAGAAGTAAAGAGATAGATACCCTTCTGTTGAAATTTCCATCACCGAATCCAGCCTGCATTACATAATTGAAAGCATCAAACCCAAATTGTTCTCCACCAGGAGAGAATGGCACAACTCCATGATTGCTAGAGAGTGAAGGAGGCACAAACTCTTCAGCCATAGGGTTCAATTTGGTGAACATTTCCTCCAAATCCCTCATCTTAAACCCTTCCTCACTTCCATTTCTTCTCAAATCAACACCCTTCATTTCCTTAAAATTATGCTGATGACCCATCACTCCGTTGCCGTTGATGCTTTGCTTATGCTGTTGAAAAACATCCATTTGAATATTTTGATCAATGGGTGTCGTTGACCGTGGCAGACCATTTTGATTTGGCTGATGATCGACCACAGCAGAATTATTCTTTACACTGTCATCCGTCCGATTTAAGGAACCATTCTCATCCACGGCCATGATTGTGCCTTCACAGTACCCAAGACTGTTCCTTTTTTTGCTGCTTCTTCTTTAACCCCTTTTTTCCCAATTCGGGTCCTGTGAAAAAGCAAAACAGAAAAAAGATCAGTCCTGTCATTTCCCAATTTATCAACCTGTGTTTTTAATACTTATCACAGTTTCAGCCAATAGAATTTACAGGAGAAAAATAAATGGAAATGGATTATTTGTACCTGATGGTCTAAGCGGAGTCCATTAATTAATCAAAAGAACAAAACCCAAACTCAAAGATCGTGAGCCTGGGGGAAATTAAAGGAGAGCTAAAACAGGGTAAGACTTTTCTTTTTTCTTTGGAAAGATGTTAAGAGTATTATTTTACTGAGTCTGCAGAAAATAGAAGATATGACTCGAGAGATGAAGAGAAATGAAAATTAGATTAGGAACTATTGGGTATTTAGTTTATTTATTATTATAGAGAAAAAATGACAGCTTCTTTGGATGGTCCGTTTTGCCGTAACTCTGTTCCTTTTGGACTTTCTTTCAGTAGATAACAACAAAGATAAATACGCCATATTTCATTTTATATGTATTAATTTAATTAGATATGACATTTTAAGAAAATTATAACTTATAACTTGTAAGATTTGTTTTCTTGATAAAAGTGTGTATGATATATTAAAAAATGAATTTTAATTTTAAAAGTATTTATATATTGAAATTAACAAACTACTATTAAATATAAAAAATGATATTTTTAAAATAAATAAATAAGAAGATACATAAATTGAAGGGAAAGGGGTCAAAAATGACACTTTACTTTGGGAAAGGGCTAAAAATATCGTCATCACGGATTTGGGTAAAAAATACCCCACCCGTCATTAAAGTTTTCAAATATACCCCTATCTTAATGAAATTCCATTACACGCGTGAATGACACATAATCGATTTATTTTTAATAACCCGATTCAACTAAATAAAAAATTTATATGGATTACCCGCTCCTATTTCAGCAGTTTACGTGAATGACCTGACTGGGAAAATTATTACTGTTGTGGTGTGACGCTTGTTGTCATCAACACATCACAATTTCGGTCTACCTTCATCCTTTCACTTGTTGGTTGCACATTCTCCTATTGGCTGAAAACTAATTGGGTCTACCTTCATCCTTTCACTTGTTGGTTGCACATTCTCCTATTGGCTGAAAACTAATTGGTATATCTCAAGCCACCAGAGTGAAGCCATTAAAATTTGGAGGGGTAACTCATATGAGTTTTTTATTTAGTTGGGTCGGATTTAAATGGAGCGGATTTAAAAAATGAAATCGGATTATTTTTGAGGATTTGCGCATTTTTGTTAAAACAGAGGTATATTTGAATACTTTAATAATTGTAAGGGTATTTTTGACTCAAATTTATAACGGAAGATATTTCTAACCCTTTTTCTAAAATAGAGGGACATTTTTGACCCTTTTCTCTAAATTGAATGAGGGTGAGTAGTGAAAGAGCCCACACTTTCACAGTTCATAAATCATAACTACAGAGCAGATGTGTTTCATGGCTTACACATGACCTATCAATTGTCATCACTCATCTAACATTTTTAGGTGAATTACAATTCAACAATAAAATAGATATTTAAATGTTTCCCATAACGTATACAAACGAAATATCACACATATAAAATCAATAAAAATTTCATTCTTATGCTAAAACTCGAGATTTTTTGTCTACATCTGAAACCGTTACAAATTTTCTAATGTCTAATTTAGCATGAAATTTTTCAAAGGCGTATAAATTTTCTAAATAAAGGAGCACTCCCAGACACCATATACATAATTTGTTATAAGCAAAACTAGAGTCATGATTTTAAAATTTATCTGTTATGAACTCATCATCAAATTCATAGCGTTTATAACACTACTAAAAACAGGATTTTCCGACCAAAAAAAATGGCAATTTCCGACCTCATGAGGTCGGTTTTGGGCAAAAAACGACCTCAAAACCGACCTCAAAATTGGGTCGGAATTATTACTCCACCTCGTATGGTCGGTAATGTTTTTAGTCGGGTATTAATTAAATAAAATACCGACCTCATTAGGTCGGTAAATTATATTAATAATATAATGATATGAGTTTACCGACCTTGTGAGGTCGGTAATTTATATGAATATATGATATATTGCTTTAGATTTCCGTCGTCGTGAGATCGATATTTTATAATTTTTCCAAAATATTTGCAGAGACCCGACCTCATGAGGTCGGTAATTTGTAATTTTTGGGAAATTTTTTCCGAAAAACCGACCTCGCATGTCGGTAATTAACTAGAATTTCTAGATAATTTTGCGGAAAACCGACCATAATTTCATCACACACCATTCGGTAATTTGCGATTTAGCTGGAGTGGTGGATGAGGAATATTTTGCGGAAAAATCGACCTCGTGAGGTCGGTAATTTACAATTTTCCTGCGGAATATTATGCATAAAACCGACCTCATGAGGTCAGTAATTTTTATTTTTTTCAATTTCTTGGAACATTTTGCGAAAACCCAATAAAATCATAAGGTCGGTATTTTACAAAAAATTAATGAGGATCCATTTGCTATTCAGTAGGATCCCCATACGTTAAGACGAAAATAATTTTATATTCAACTAAAACCAGCTCAAATAGCTGCCAACAATTCACCAAACTACTAAAAAACATAAAACATTAAGCTACTTCAACAAACACATATATTACAACCAACAATACGTCAAATTCAATTCGAAACTACTTCAAAGTTGAATCAAAACGTCATTCAAACATTAGAAGAGACATTAAGCTACTTCAACATTCGCAAACATCTACACAACATTAAACTACTTCAACCTTTGCAAACATCCACAAAACATTAAACTAGTAGATCTACACTAAGTTAGTCTACAACATTAGACTACTTCACCCCTCGCAAACATCCACAAAACACTTACACAAGCCACAAATCCACCACAACATTAACATTCAAACATGCCTTTGTGTGTTTCTAGATTGAGTATGAGGGTTACGAGCATTATCATGACACGAGGGAATCCCCCTAGAAGCAAGTAATGCGTCTAATTGGCCCCTCATCATTAGCCTTCTTTGTTTTTTTACCCTTCTTTTCACCTGCCATCTATACAATAATATATGTAAGTATAGTGAAAATTGAGAGAAATGAAATAATATTAAGGAAAGAGAGAATGGAATACCTCCTTTCAGATCAGATGGTTTAACGAATATTGATGCACTAATATTGTGAAGGAACAGGTTGTTGCAGATCCTAAGAGTCTACATACTAACAATAAGTTTGCAGAGATTGTGGATTCTGGACAACTGGTGTGGAAAAAATTATTGAGAAATCTCTGAATGTTCATGCTGCAGCAAACAACAGAATGTTTAGCCTGAATCTAATTCAAATACAAAGAAGCAAACTCAAGAGGTGCAGAGTGTTTTTAAAAATCAGCAACAGGTTTCACATGCTACTTCTGTCAACTTGCAATTTATACTTCAAAAAAGCAGAACCAGATTGTGCAACATGATCCTAATGCAAATACTAAGAAGCAGCAACAGGTTACAGTTTTAAAGAACCAAGGAAATCTAGATTCATGTTAAAGCAACAGGTTACAATTTATACTATTGTACAGTCGCATAAGTTCCCTCAATTAAACATTAAGCACACAATGAAACTACTTTGAGCTCTTACTTTAAGTATTACACAAAACCAAACCAGAAGAAATCAGTTTTAAGAGTAAATTAATACCAAAAAAAAAAATATGTACTGCTAAATACAAATGTAGCACCAAATTTAGCACCAGAACTGTTTCCTGAACAAGAAACTGATGAGGAAGTTAATAAAAATGAGGAAACTCAAGTCCCAAGTTCTGAAGATAAATACAAGCAAGTGGCAGATTCAAAAAATATGCAGGAACCAGTGAAGGGCAAAAATATTCCCTAAACTTATGCTATGCCTGTATCTGTTGATTCCATTTAGGTATTTGAAGTAAAGTTTACTGTTTTTAGCAATTGATTAATCCTTTTACCACTCAGTTGCCTATTAACACAAATACAACCAACAATGAGCAGCAAACGTATCAGAAACACACAAACTCTAAGTGTTGAAGATACTAAAAAGACTATATGAGATCAAAACAAACACCTACAAGAGAACTGATAAAGGACAGCTGCAGAGCTTATCATTTTATCAAAGATGAGGAAGCAACTCTTTGGCCATTAGGTGCTTTTGGTATTGAATATTAGTGATGGTACTGCAAGGAGTACAAACCAGTTTAGTATTACAATTCCTCCACAATTTCCTCATATCATCCAAAAAATCCAATAAGTCAGTCATATTCTCCACCTTACAACCCTTACACAGAAAGTATAAATTTTGTAAACAACTCTGCTTTACATAGGAAATATGATCTTTCTTTCCCTCAAAACAACTTTTGTATCTCTCAAAATTGAAGAGTAACTCTTTGAAGAACTTGGAGAATCAAAATTTTGGCAATGTCTTAAACATAAGACATCTGAAACAAGTATTAAGAAAGTAACACCATGCCATTCCTTCTACCATTCAAAGGTGAACTGAAATCAACTTAACTAGCAAGGATAAAACTCGAAACTTGGATTAAGAAGGTAAATACAGAAACAAAAAACAACTACTCCTCATTCCCGTACTAAGTTGAAATGGACTATGCGAATCGTCAAAATCCATTCCAATTTTCGACCCATTTCAATCCAATCTTGTGTTAAAAAGATAGCTCTTTTATATCACAACAATCAAATTGAGCAATATCAACACTTTGAGTTCATTAGTTTCCAATTCTTTTTTTTTTTTTTTCATTTTTGGGGTTATTCAATACTGTGATTGGAAAGATAATTACAGCAGAAACGAGGAAAATTAACGCAATGCCATTCATTATACCATGCAAAAGTGAACTGAATTCAACTTTACTAGCAATGATAAAACTCGAAACTTGGACTAAGAAGGTTCCCGCATCTATAATTTCTTCTTTCTTTGAATTTACATGATAAGATTAAGGTGGTCTAATTAATACGCTTCATAGTAGCTATGACAGTGTGGACAGGATTAATACAGAACGACCAAGCCTAAAATTTTTTGCATAGAATATACTGAGTATTACTATTTCAATAGTAGCATCAGTATGCCCTATACAGTTTGTTCAGGGTTAAAGTTACCGTACTATTGAAGAGGGTGTCAACCGTGTATGTTTGCTCTAAACGTATTGACAATCGGGTTGCTTGGACAATCTATGTTAGCAAGGAAAAGGAACCTTGATCAAAATAACATTCTGAAGTAGGACTAAAAAGGAACAAAGAACCAAGGACATAGGAAGAAAAAGAGAAGCAACATGCCCAAGAAAATTCAAATCTTCATGCAAATATACCCGAGTACTACTAAAAAAAAATAAAAAAATATGCAGGTTAAGTATGCACACTTCTGAAACTCTGGGGATCAGCTATCTGCTCAGTGTTATGCTTTCAAGAGTACTAATCCCCCTCCTTTGTTCGTTTATATATATATATATATAATACATGGAAGTGCAGTTTCAGCCTTCAAAAAAAAAAAGAGTACTGATCCAATTTGTAGGAATTAAACATTCTCCATTCTTGTCTTATAATGAAGAGGTCAGTTCCTTATAACTTAGCTTGGTTTTAGTTACCTTGAGATTGTACTCTTCACTTTTTGCCAAGGCAAAGCTAGCTCCCATTGCTGATTGTGTATAGAATGATACAACATCACTTTCTGCAAGCACCACACTCATTTACATAGAAATGATATGCTTAGGACATCACTATATCTAGAATATAAACGAAATTAGAACTTTAATATGTCTTTGATTTACTACGTACATGATCATGATAGTAGTTAGTTTGTAGGATTTATGAGGGTATGACATTGGAGTGGAAGAAACAAAGCGATAAAGAATGACACCTTTAATATCTGGAAACTATTTAATTTGATATTTACCTTTAATGACATGCTTTTGTATTCATACAAATGTCATATAACATGTTTAAGCCACAAGTTCTTAATGTACTTTTGGTATGTGCGAAAACTATTTCTTTCTTAAATTCACATGCACCCGTCAAAGACGAAACAGAAAGAATAATAGATTGGGTCGACCTGCCCATGGTAAAATGAATAAAGAGGCATTAACTAAGACCTTTTCTTACTTCAAATATCAAGCCAACAAAATCATACACACACGCACACACACACACACATATATATCCAAGCTTGAAATCGGATGACAAATTGTGAGCAGTGCATCGTAGAGATTTTAATGTGTTAACCACTCAGAAAGATAATAAAACCAACAATATTGAGATGCAACTTGTTAATGGCAGAATACCTAAAGACCCCCTCCAAATTTGGCGCATTATAATCAGATCCCCTTAAACTATACTTGGTCCTAGTTACCCCATGTTCTTGGTTTTTCCATAATCGTTACCCCCTCAAACAATAGTTTAAAAGAAATTTGAATAAAATGCGCCAAATTTAGGATGGTCTTTAGGTATTCTGCCGCTAATAATTGTTTAAAGAAAGGAGAAGGGAGGAGACAAGAAATGGAACATACATATTCATTCATTCAAGTGTGCAACTGAATAGCTAATTACTCTTGCGTTAATTAATTTCTTTTGGCTTTTAGAAGAGGGGTTTTGTCACCTTCCTCCCGTGTATGATTTCAGATAATTTTCAAACATATAAATGAAAACTGTTTCTCTTATGTTATTCTAACAACATTAAGCTGAGTCTGGCTGAGGCACATTGATCTGTTAGCTTTTTGGAGGGTAACAAATTAAAAGATGCATCAGCGAAAGCCAAAGAGCAACTTAAGAATAGAAAAGGTAGGTGGTGCTAAGCGCTGACAGGAAGAAGAAACCAAATTAAATAAGGATGAGTAGCGACAAACGAAAACAAATTAGAAGCATCTTTAGAAGTAGTAAAGAAGCTCGCAGGAGTTGATGATGATAAATAGGCAAGCTAGCTAGTTAACTAGATGAAATGTTATATACCTTTATAAAAGCTAAGCCCTGAAGAAGTAGTACTGCCTGGCGGGCGTGCCCAACGAAGCAGCGACAAGAACAACAACCTACCAAAGGTAATAAAAACAAAATTCATTCATGAAAAAGAAAGCGCTACTTTTGTTAATTCCCTTCCCATCATTCATTAGCCTGACTGATGCTGAGGAGCTAGCTACGCATTCCGACTATTACTAGAACTAGATAGGGAAATCAAGACAGCAAAGGTTGTTAGCTTTCAAACCATATATAGAGGGAAATTTATGAATTGATAAATATAGAAACGCATGTATAAGCTAATAAATACAAATCACTAGGTTTTTTTAGAGAACCAGCAAATTTCTTAATAATTCTAGCTACTAGCACAATTTAATCTAAGAAAACAAAGAAAGCATACCTCAAATTGACAGATAGGCCGGCGACGGCAACGGCATACGGCGGCGACGGTGACTGGAAGGTGGCGACGGTGACTAGCAGGCGGCGTTATTAGGGTTAGAGAGAGGGGGAGAGAAAACGTCAGATCAAAAGAGAGAGAAAGGGAAAAGGCTGTGGACGGCGACGGCAATGGCAGACGGCGGCGAGCATGACTGGCAGGTGACGACCGTGACTGGCAGCTCCGTTATTAGGGTTAGAGAGAGAGGGGGAGAGAGAAGGTGAGAGGAAAAGAGAGAGAAAGGGGAAAGATCGATAAAGGGTTTGTATTTTATTTTATTTGACTAATTATACCGACCTCATGAGGTCGGTTTATTAAAAATAATTTTTAAAATTTATTTTTAATAAACCGACCTCGTGAAGTCGGTATTCTTTTAAATTAAAAATAAAATTATAATATTTTGCATCAAATGAATTTCTGACCTAGAGAGGTCGGTACTTTATTTTTTGAAATTTTGGTACAATATTACCAACCTCATGAGGTCGGTTTATTTTTAAAAATATCGAAAAATAAATATTACGACTTTATCGACCTCATGAGGTTGGTTATTTTCCGACCTCAACTGAGGTCGGTTTTTTTAGGTCGGAAAATACTGTTTTTTTAGTAGTGTTAGTAACTACCTCGCATTAAATACTTATAAATAATTTATTTATGCGAATAAAGGCCTAATAAAAAGTTATTAAGTTCGTTCCAACTCATAAGTAATACACCAGCTCGGCCCTTGTTCTAAAAGCTATGAAGTGTATGTAAGATCAATGTGAAACAATTACAGAGATTTTTTATGGGTGGCCATCCAAGTGGTGTTTTATTTATGAAATGTTACTATCTTTATTTTTCACATAAAAATCACTCAACTATTCTCAAATTTCATTTAAAAGTCACCCCCACAGAAAAAATTTAAAAAATTTGCAAATTAATTAAGTAGCTTGTCACGTCACTTATTTTTAGATCTACTTTCACACCATAAAATATGAGACCCATTTAATCTACATACCCTTAACAACAAAAATTGTTAAAACGAAAACTCCAAAAGCGGACAGTGTTACATTCCGCATTGTTGAAATTTTAACGTTTTTATTTTGGGGTTATTGTTTAATATTTTTTTTATTTGGATCATTATGGTTGAATAATTTGGTTAAATGGATATCATACTTCTTGGTTGTGAAAATGGACTCATAAATAAATTATGTGGCGTGCCATTTAAGCGATGTGCATATATTCAAATATATATATATATATATATATATATATATATATATATATATATATATATATTTTAGTAATACTGGCTTTTAAATAAATTGCTGAGTTATTGAATGATTTTTATGTGACAAAATAAAGAATAATGACTTTTTATTAATAGACTAATACCTGGATTATCGTCCATAGAGATAGAATCTTACAAGTTTAAAATTTCCACAAAGTAACATAAAGCAAGGGATAAGAGGAAAGTGAAAATAAAAGGGTCTTGAAATGTACGTACCACAATTGTTAAATCAATTTGGACCAAGAAAAAATAAATTTTCAATTAATCCCCATAATCTTCTGCGTTTAGAAAACTGAACTATTTCATCTTCTGAATCTGAATAGATAATCCATTGGGTTCAGAGTTTCCAATGGTTTAAATTTTCATGACATTTAAATTTTTGTTTTTGGGGTTGCATGTGCTAAACGGTACACCATTAGAATATTGTTCATTAGCGATATTGTTCAACTTAAGAAATAAAAAGCGCCACATTAAGTTAACGAGGATTGAGTCTTTTCTATAAACATGTGATTATATAATTAATTAAATAAGATTAACAACTCTCAAGCTCCTAATACGTGACTAGAATAGTTGTAGTACTATATTAAATTAAATAATTTCCACTGCAAATAATATTAAAAATTAACTACGAAATTTATAGCTAATTATCGCCAGATAGTTTCTATTTAATAGATTTTTTTTTTTATAATTCATCATTTCGTAGTTAATTGGCGACGAATTTTTAGTTTAGCGACAAAGATACTCGGCTAATTTCTATTTTTAGTGTTAATCTTACCCGTTAATAAAATACATATTGCTTAAATATAATCAAAAAATAAAAATATGCGTATAAAAGACATAGATCTTACCAAATAATAGCCGGCTTATTTTTCTCCCAAAAGTACTTATTTTTTCAATATTTTTTAAAAAAGTGAGTGTTAATCTTACCCCAAAAGACTTTTTTGAAAAGTAAAATACATATAAAAGCTTTTAAAAGTTTGGCCAAATATAATCAAAAAGTACTTTTTAAATTAAAAAACATGCGTATAAAAGACAAAAAGATAGAAATCTTACCAAAACAGGCTAACTTATCTACTTTGATAAAAACATTAGTGCAAGCAAATTTTGAAACCTAGTAATATAATGACATGGCAAATTACATCATGAATCACGTGCATGAGGGGATCACATCACACAATAGGTATTTGTAGGAGTAGTACTATCGTTGCCTGGGACACGTGTAAGGGCGTGTCAGGCAGTGGGTAATTTGCAAGCAGTACGGCTTCATGTTTTCATGTATTTACAAATTTCATACGTACTTGCTTACGAAGATCTTCCACGTATTAATCGGTTTCGTCCTGCTTCAGGTCACGGAATATATGAGGCAGCTCAATTTTACGACTTCGTCGCTTTCCCGCTTCGTGGTGGAATATTCTCTTTTGTCTCAAATTATTTATCGTGATTATTAAATATAATTATCTCAAATTATTTATTATTTTTGAAGTTTAAACAATAATTAATTATATTTTTCCCATTTTGTCTTTGGTAGAATTTTGTCATTAATGGAGATGACACATAAATAAATTAAACATCTAATAGAGAGAGATTATAATTAATATTTCTTAAGGAGCAAGTAAAAAAAGCAACAAATAATTTGAGACGGAGGGAGTAATATAATATATGGAAACTAAAAATACTCCTAACGTATGAGAATGGCTTACAAATACTTCCTCCCACCTTTGATACCTCCTCCCACCTTTGAATCTAAAAATACTTCTAAGATTTGTTTTGGGTCAAACTAAAAGATGAACTCATGTCAAATTCAACTCTTTTAAAAAGCCAAGTGTCATTTTGTAATGGAATTATTTTTTTTTTTTAAAAAAGTGTAGGTCTTAATTATTTCGAATTAAAAAATGTGGGACCATTAGAAAATGCCACGTAGCTTTTTAAAAGAGTTAGATTTAACATGAGTTCATCTGCCAATTTGAGGGTATGTTTGAGCTAAAAAACAAATCTTAAGGATATTTTTAGACCCAAAGATGAAAGGAGGGTATTTATGAGCCATTTCTCATATAGTAGGGGCATTTTTGGTCCTTTCCGTATAATATGACAATATGCTACTTGTCTGCATACATCTTACTCTCCTCAGAGATCACCTGTGGGATTACATTGAATATATTGTTGTCATATGCGATGGCTTTTAGAATCGACGTAGGATAATTACAAGTAAATTCACATGAAACTAATATTATCAATTAGATTAAAAATTAGAGAAAAGATATTTTTTCACCCCTAGACTTGCACTGAAAACTCACTTTAGCAATTAAACTTTAATTGTAATTATTTACCCCCAAACAACTTATATGTGAATTAAACTCAACCTTACGCTGCCGAGGCCAATCTTACAATGAGCTGTGTAGAACACTCTCCGCCACAAGAGTGTCACGTCAATAATCGATTAAATTTTAAATTTTTACTCTTTTTTCTATTTTTCGTATTTTCATTCATCTTTTTTCTTTTTAAAAAGTCCCAAGTCCATTCCTTCTTCTTCCCCGCTCCCTTACCCCCAACCAAACCCACCTTTTCCATTCCTTCTTCTTCACACCACCCCCCACCCCCAACCAAACCTACCTTCTTCTTCCTGCCCCTCCACCCCCACAACCCACCTTTTCTGTCAGCCGTCTCTCTCCCTTTCCCCACTACCTTCTTACACCACAAAATTACAAATTGTGACAGTGCCAATTAGAATCATAACCAACTCCGCCGACTTACCATCGATTGAACCACTTCAAATTGGGTACCTCGCCCAATCCTCTACTCCGATAATGGCTCCGGCCAACTCCACCGGGCAACCGCTCGGACAAAAGACCACCAGTAATGTGTCACAAACCACAATTCCACCACCAATTGCGACTGCTACGCCATCAACTTCTCAAAATAATAAAGAAACCTACGCACAAGTGATGCACATCACACTTCCCACAGAAAAACCCTCAATTGCAATAAAACTCCCTTATAGGCCTTATGAAATCAATAATGGCACTCCAGAAATCTCCTTCACGGAGGAGGAGGAAAACTTGCTCGCACAAAAATGCCGACTGACCTTGGTAGGAAAATTTACAAGAAATAAACCACAAATTGACACAATCAGAAAGGAAATTAAAAGAAGATTTCCAATGAAAGGTGACCTTCAACAGGCTCTTCGATTCACGGCATGTGTTCCTTGATTTCTCCGATGAAGAATACTGCAAAAACCTATACTACAAACGATATATTCCATTCAATCAAGAAGCGGTTATGCGACTACAGAGATGGACAAAGGATTTCAAACCTACTGAAGAAACAACGCTAGCTCCCAAGATGGGTGATCTTTCCTGTGTTCGAAACGGGACTACTTCCATCGGGGAGGCGACGTGGGTGGTGTTAGGCGGCCCCTATTGTACCCCTCCCCTCAGACAAAGCTATCGGGTACTAAATCTAGGCCTAGTGTTGCCAAAGTAAGAGTTGAAATCGATCTAGCAAAACCAAGATTGAATGAAATAAAGATTGTTATTGCTAATAAAGCTACTGGCAAATCAGAAGAAATACTTCAACTAGTAGAATATGAGGGTGTACCTGTTTTAACTATATGATGCAAGGTCATGGAATGTGGAATTGTAGGAGGAAAAGCTCGTACTTCGTTCCTGCGAAAATGGCGAGAAGATTAAGGACAAGGACTATGTCCTAAAATAATTTAGGGTGCGAGTTGTTAGGAATATTAATTGTGGACAATGGTAGTATGGAAAATATTGAGAAAGGCTAAGGGCAAGAAGAGAAATTCGAAAAAGGGCAAATAACGGAAGGTTAGGAACAAAAATGGTAATATTGAGAAAAGTCGAGGGGTAAAATAGTAATTTCACAAGGTTCAAGAAAATCCTTGGAGGGCCAAATCTTATATAAGAAGACACTTGGCCTTCTTTATTAATTTCAAGATTCTAGAAAAGAAAGAAAAGGGGGGGCATGTGTTAGGAAAAAGATTTCAGTGGAAGACACTTGGTCTTCTTTGACCAAATGAGGAAATTCAAGAAAAAAAAATCAAGAAAAAAGAGGAAAAGTCTAGAAGAGGAAGAAAGGGGACTTGAGGTCATACTTGAGGGACTAAATCATAAATAAGGAAAGATGTGGAAGACATTTATATATATATAAGAGAGGAGTCTTCATTTAGTTCAAGAGAGAAAGAAAGAAAAAAAAAAAAAAAAAAGGGGAAGAGTACCTATGACCAAGGAAATTAGGTCCATGGAATTTTGTCCTTCCATTTCAAGAGATGCTCTTTAACATGGTACAAGTGTTGGAACAAGCAAAGTATTTGTGAGCAAGTTTGAGCATACGAAAAGAGAAGCTGGTAAGAAACAATCTTCCTATATATGTTATGAAATGTTGTAATGTATGAAAATGAGTGAAAAATGGAGAATAACGGATGTTCTCAGTGGCCGGTAGTTCAGACATGGTATGGAAGTGATGAATCAATTTTATGTAGTATTTTAATTGTTGTTGTTATGTATTTTATGATGAAATGAATGAAAAGCATGGAAAACAGAAGTGGAGGTGCCGTTAGCATTGTGTTGGCCAAAGCTTGTGTGTTGGTATAAATAGCATGTTGTTGTTGTTGTAATGTATAGAAAATGGATGAAAAACGCATGAACATATGTATGTAGTATGTTGGCAATGGTTAATGGTTTAGAAATGGATCTTATGTTAATTTAATATAATGTTCCAAGATAATGAATGAGAATATAAATTATGTTGATTGTTTTTATTTGGAAAGTCTTGAAGAAGGTATGTTGATTGAAATTGTTAGCATGATTGTTGACATTGTCATTGATAGTTTGCTCTTCTCGGTTGTTGATTGGAAATTGGTCAAGTTGAACTTGGTGGGATGGCGAGGAAGTACTCTAAATTTTGATAGCCAGGGTTATTTTAAGAATCCAATTCAAACGAGTTTTGGTAAACATGACCATATTGTAGATTTTCTATTCGATTTGAATAGCGGAAGGAGCGGAAAGAGGTATGTAAGACTTCACTTTCCTTTCTTGGCATGTCCTAGATGCAATAGTGGATATTGTACCATTCTATTCCTCTAATCCAAGGCTGAAATTAATTACTATTCATTCAAGAAAATTGAAATAGAAATTGTGCAAAACGTGGGAAAACTTCTCGTAGACCTCTAGAACTTGCATAAATAAGACCTCGATTAAAATCTTTAAGTAATGTCATGAAACGAACAAGACAAAACGCCGCCTCATTTGACCCGAACCCACTGAGATTTTCTTTATAGACAAATGTTGCAACTATTCTAAGGAATATTTCCAATGAAAGTAACGGAGTAAAGGAAGGAACATATCTATGATAAGCATGACAAGGATGACTCATGACTAGCGAGCCTTAAGTCAAGAATCCAACGCGAGTATGAAAGGATAAACACTCCTTGATCTTTAGTTCTACCTTAGCTATGGTATTATTTTCTAAAGATAAGTCCGCAAATAAATGCATATGATGTCCATGATTTCATTCCATGTTTTCTTTTAATGATATCTCGTCCGTTGATAATCTCGCCTTAAAATACTCGTTCCTTCATGACAAAGCGATCCGAATATGGAAGAGGTCACCGACCTTACGTCACTCCGATAGACACATGACTTTCCTTGGGCTCCCATGCACGCGTTTATACGATACATGTATATGTGGGGAACAAGTATAATCGTTTATTTCCACCGATTCACCGATTCCATCCCGAGAGTGACAAGATACGGGAGGCCGCGGCGTCCGTTTATGTGATGTATGATATATATATAATATGATATACCCGGGACAGTTGGGGAGGGGGGAGATGTCCGTAAATTAAAAAGGATACAATTTATGTACAAGAGATGGAAACACCGTGTTCGAAAAAAGAAAAAGAAAAAGGATGCATGGCCTCCGCCCGAGTGGCACTCACATGAATCCTATGAGATGTTTCCACACATTTATTACCGATGTTCCGCTTACATATGTTCCATATGTACAGACATACCTTCCCATGATATGCCCCCGAAACTCTCTTTACATGATATGCTCTCAAGCCCTTATATGTTGTTATCGTTCATGCCTTACATACTCGCACATTGCCTCCGATCGACCCCTCTTCTTCTGGGGTCGCGTTTCATGTCAGGTACACCTGACGGTTGAAGTTAACGTAGAAGATGTTCCAAATGGGTTGGCAAGCTCCATTTGTCCCGGGTAGCCGAGTCACGTAGCAAAGAGACTTTCACAGACGGAGTCGTGGGCACCGTGATTTACCCGCTGGCTTTATAGGCCAACGTGTCGGTTTGTATTATGATATAAGTTTTATACGGATTTCCTGTTCTGAAAGCAAATACAAAAGAATATTTTAGTAAGCTTTGTCATGTGTATTTGACTTAGAGGAAAAAAATTACGATGGAATAAGAGTCGAGGGTTCGCTCGGCCCTAGGTAAGGGTCGGGTGCCCATCACACCCTGATCAAGATTAGGGTGTGACAGAATCAATCTATGAGGGACAGTGCTATCGCTAACCAAAAATTTGTAGCCCAAGGAACAAGACAAAACAAGAGGGAAAACGAAAGCATCAATAAAAGGAGAACAAACCTTCGTAAAGACTCAAGGGTTGAAGATAAGGAAATTGTGATGGAAACTCTAAGATGGACATAATCGTAGACAAGGAAAGAGAATACTTAACAATGAATATGAAGAGGTACCTAGTGAAACAATAGGAGATAAGAGGGACATCAAGTGAGACAAGAAACATCCAAGAATTAAGGATACAAAGTAAAGAGATGGAAAATAGAAGGGGATCATGGCAAACAAAGAGAGACTATTCAACAAAGCCCAACCTACCGCAACAAGAAATGAGGCACCCATACACTAAGAGCAAGAGGAAGTCACAAAAGAAAACCTTAACATGATATTTCGGGAGGATAGCTTTTAAAGTTAAGCTATTATTGATAGAAAGGCTATAGAAAGACGCAATAGCTAATAAATTTGATATTTTTAGCTAATGATTCACACTTAACAACCTCTCCCAAGAGGACAACAAGAGAGAATCATTATAGAAAGAAACATCTAGAGATCTAATTGCAAAGAGACCCAAAGTGACACTGAAACTAGTCATGGGAGAAAAGGAAAACCTCATGTCAGGAGGAAGCTTAACTTTGATAGAAATATAGATGACGTCTCTGATATAGCTAACATTAACAACCTCTCCCCTAGAGGAACCCCTACTTTGCAAATTGACAATGCTGTTTCCCCTGGAGGAAGCAGAATCCCTAACCCTAGTATTAATCATGTTTAGTTTCTTATCTTGGAATGCAAGGAGCTTGAAAACCATGGGTGCTTGGGAGAGACTGAAAAGCCTAAAAAACTAGCACAAGCTCCCCTTTGTTTGCATATAAGAACCCAAAAGAAAGGCTAAGCAACTCACCAAATACATGCTAAAAATTGGATATCAGCATGCTTTTAATAACCTGAACAATAAAATTTGGCTCTTCTGGGAGTCAAGTCTAACAGTTCATATAGTGGAAAACTCCCATCAACAGATTACTTGCCATATTTCTTGTCCTAGTAGCTGTACTAACATTTATGTGACTAGTGTATATGTTGAATGTACCATCCCTCTCAGGAAACCACTATGGGAAGAACTTCAAAGTTTGGATACTAAACTAAAGGGACCGTGGGGGTGATAGGAGATTTTAATGTGATCTCCTTCCCTGAGGAGAAACATGGGGGTACACCATACAACATCCAAAAAAGTTTTAATTTTCTAGATTGCCTTACTGAATGTGGTTTGATTGATGCAGGATTTATAGGCTCTTAGTACACTTGGAGTAACAATTGGGGTCATCCTAGAACAGTATGGAAGAGGCTAGATAGGCTGGTATTCAATGAACAATGGCTGGAGTGTTTCAATGACACTAAAGTAACTCACCTGTCAAGGACTGGGTCAGACCATGCCCCATTACTGATCAATGCAGAAAAGGAAAATATTCAAGCAGTTAAGTACTTCAAATTCCTTAACATTTGGAGTGGCCATGAGGTTTTTCTCAAAATAGTTAAAGCTGCTTGGGATGTCCCAACCAATGGCACTGCAATGTGGCAACTGCACTGTAAAATGAAAACAGTTCTTTATGAAAACTCAGCTCTTGGTCAAGAGAGGCATATGGAGATCTATTTAGAAGTGTTAAAGAAGCAGAGAAAGAGGTAAATAATCTAGAGAGAAAGCTAGTAGAAGATTCTAATGAGGAAAACAGATGTGCTCTGAGCAAAGCAAAGGCAGAGTTCACAAGATTATTCAAAAACCAAGAGGAAATGCTTGGACAGAAAGCAAGAGCAAGATGGCTAAAATATGGGGACAAGAACACAGCCTACTTCCACAAAGTAATAAAAGATAGGAGAAAGAGGCTCAATATCCATAACATTCAAGACAAGGAGGGTCATAGAATATAAGGGCACCAGAACATTGCAACTGCAGCTATACACCATTTTGAAGAGCTGTTTAAGTATCATGAATGCATAGGTGACTTCAGAATCTTGGACCAGGTACCTAGCAGGGTTTCAGAAGAAATGAACAAAATGCTCACAACCAAACCTTCCATTCAAGAAGTGAAAGAAGTAGTGAAGGCAATTGATCCAGACAGTGCACCAGGGCCTGATGGCTTTGGGGCAAAGTTCTATCAGGTTTGCATAGATCTGATTATTAATGATGTGCATAAAGCTATCCTAGAATACATTGAAGGTGCTCCATTGCCAAGGTATGTCACCCATACCTGCCTTGTTATGCTCCCCAAATGCCCTAACCCTCAAACTTTCTCTGATATTAAACCCATTAGCCTATGTAATATTTTTAGTAAGATCATTGCTAAAATCTTGGCTAAAAGAGTAGGAGAGATCCTACCCCTCATTATTTCCCCCAATCAGAGTGGCTTTATTCAGGGTAGACAAATTGCTGATAATATCCTTCTAGCATAAGAACTAGTGCAGGACATTAATAAGTTTAACCAAAGATGATAACATTGTTTTAAAGCTAGATATGGCCAAAGCATATGATAGAGTTGCTTGGCCATATCTGTGTAGAATTATGAGGAAACTAGGCTTTAATGAAACTTGGATTGATTTTATTTATAGGCATATCTCTAATAATTAAAACTCTATTCTTAATGGAAATCCGAAATGGTTTCTTAAAATCCAAATCAATGCAGGTCTCAGTGAGGAGACCCTCTACCTCCTACACTCTTTGTAATAAGCGTGGAGCTGTTATCTATTTTGCTCAATTACTTGTCTTTGAATGAGAATTACTCAGGATACTACAAACCTATAAAGGGACCAAGTATAACACACTTGGCATTTGCAAATGATCTAATTCTATTCACATCAGGTAAACCTGCTGATTTAAGAAAAGTTTTGAATGTTTTAACTATGTATGAGAATGTTTCAGGTTAGCTTATAAACAAGAATAAAAGTTGTGTGGCCCTGGCTCCAAAAGCAAATATTGAACTCATTCACAGAGTGGTCCACATCACTGGAATGCACAAAAAAGAATGGCCTATCAAGTACTTGGGGTGCCCCCTATTTGTTGGAAGAATAAAGATCTTGTTTTTCTCAGAGATGGTTCAATCTATCACTAAAAGGATCGACACTTGGCACTCTAAATTCCTCTCAATGGGTGGCAGAATTGTTCTGATCAAACATGTATTACTTGCAATGCCAATGCACTTGTTGGCAGCCATGAAGCCTCCAAAAGGGACTTTTGAGCAGATTGAAGGGGCCATAGCAAGATTTCTTTGGAATGGGAATGACAACATAAAGAAATATCATTGGTGCAAATGGGAGAAGATGTGCCTACCACCTGAAGAAGGAGGAGTTAGGTTTAGATGCCTAAGATACACTAGCAAAGCCTTTATTGCTAAACAATAATGGAACCTAAGGGTAAAAGATTCCATGTGGAAGGACTACATGCTAGCAAAGTACTGCACCAGATCAAACCCAGTCATCAAAAAGGCAGCAGGAGTATAATCTCACACTTGGAGAGCAATCTGTCAGATAAAACACCATGTGGAAGACAAGATAATCTGGCAGATTGGAGAAGACAACTTGTCCTTTTGGTATGATAATTGGTCAAAGGAAGGGGCACTATACAAACTGCTACCAGAAGAATATGTTCCAAATAAGTGTAAGTTTAATGAAATATATAATAATGGAAATTAGAGATAGGAAAGAGCTGGATACAGAGTTCCTATGATAGTAAGAGCTGCAGTTCAACATTTAGACATACACTTCACTGAAGATATGAAAGACAAAGCTGTATGGACTTTGAATGAGAAGGGAAAGTTCACAGTATCCTCAGCCTGGAATCTCCCAAGGAAAAAAGCAAATAGGGATTGGCATGATAAGAGATCATGGAATAAAAGATGCACTCTGAAAATCAACTTTCATTTCTGGAGAGTCCTGAAAGATAAGCTTTCAACAGATGACAACGTTGGAAGGTTCAAAATCTATGGTCCCTCTATCTGCTGCTGTTGTTCAACAACTCACAATATTGAATCTGCTGAACACCTATTTGGACAAAGTGATATTGCTCAAGAAATATGGACCAAGATATGTCACCCACTGGGTATTATGGTATAGAATACTCTTCTGAGACAGATGATGGTAAACTGCTGGAATTCTAAAGCTAGGAACCCTGTACTGAAAATGGTAAAGGGACTATTACCATAACTAATATGCTGGGAGATTTAGAAGGCAAGGTGTAACATCAGATTCAGCCTCATCAACTTTAATGGGTCTCAATCAGTTAAGAGCATCATCAGCCAAATCATGCATATAGTCAAAGTTCAGTTCCCTTTGGTGAAGGAGGAAACAGATTGGATTAAAATATGTAACACAATGAACAGGCACTGTATAAGAAGAAATATCAAGCTCATAAAATGGTTCCCTCCACCCACAGGAAGAATTAAACTGAATAGCGATGGCAGCTGTAAAGGAAATGAGTGTGGAAGGGGGGAGTATTCAGAGATAATAAAGGGATCATGATCTGTGCTTATAGCCAAAATCTGGGAAGGGGAACAAGCAACTGGGCTGAAGCAATGGCTTTGAAAAAAGGAATCGAAATATGCATAAGTAAAGGATGGAGAAATGTACTGATAGAGATAGACTCTCTCCTGGTTGTGCAAGCTATGCAAAACCAATACAAAATCCCTCGGAACACTGCTCAAAGTATAAACTGGATTCAGAGGATGATGGTGCAAAGACCACTTTCAGATCAATCATTGCCTGAGAGAGGCAAATCAAGCAGCAGATACAGATTAGCCAAGATTAGCCATGAACATGATGACACAGTGGTGTACAATAACTTGCAAGAACTTCCTAGATCAGTCAGGGGTATTATTAAGCTAGACCAATGGGGCATGCCAAGTATAAGACAGAGGTACCAAAGTAATGGCCAATTCTATTTTGATCCTCCCTAAGGTTAGATTCTGTATAGAGTAGTTTGCATTAGACTTCATGTAACATAAGAGACAGTCAACATTAATTAAAGATAAGTGTTGATTGACTCTTATGCATAGGAATTCATGCATCACATAGAAGTATGCACAAATGTATAGGACATGCATCATATAGAAGCAATAGGATTTGTAAATATTCATGCATAAGAACTGGATATGTCTAGTTCTCATATGGCATAGGGGTTAGCTTTATGCCCTCCCCTGCATGTATTTGTTTTGCAATTAATAAAATACCACCCAAGTTCTGATTTTGGAACTGGGTGGTTCCTCTAAACAAAAAAAAAAGTAGAAATTTGATTTTCTATTTAAACGAAGAACTACTATTTTTTAATTTTTGGTAAATATTCTTGGTTTAGCTCATTTTACTTGTCATATTGTCTTTTGCACGATTTTTTTAAGGAAACGTCAATTAGAATTATAATTTGACTAGTTTACCTTATTAATTATTTGAATTATAATTTGACTAATTTACCTTATTAATTATTTGATCTCCATTTAATATTATTTTTTTCTTTTATGACATTAATCTCTTTTCGCATTTATTAGAGTAATAATAAAAATGAAAAAGTAATTAAATTCTATCTTATTTTAAAATATAAATATTTTAAGTATATTTATTTTAGTAAACATAACAAATAAATGACATTGCGGAATAGCAAATACAACAGTTAAATATCTAGATTAGATCTCATGCTAATATAAGAAAAGAAAGGAAATTGTATAGTTTGGCTACTTAACCTTTTGAAGAAAAGCAATAATATGGGGTCCATGTTTTTTGTTGTACAATAATTTCATTTGCTCCCACTAATGGGTTGATACGCATGTGACAATGAATCCACCATTATTGACTTAATGGGGATACTTTGGGAATTACATGAATATTGTTTGATTTTTAATATGGGGTGCACGTTTTTTTTTTTTTATGACATTGCTTTTTTTTTTAATATGGGGTCCATTTTTTTTTTTTTGATATTGCTTGATTTTTTAATATGGGGTCCACTTTTTTTTTTTTTTTTACATGAGTTTGGTGATGGTGGGGTCCACTTTTTTTCCTTTTTTTTTTTTGGTCCGTTACTGACGACGAAGCATGGGTTTAACCCATGCTTCTATATAGTAGTAATAATATTGTTATTCATAGGATAAGTTGATTTTTTATGACAATCTTTTTCAAATGCTATGTAAATAATTTTTGGTATAAACATATTGTGATTTAAGGAACTGAAATGCTGTTAGAGTTCTTAACGAAATTCATATGTTTAGTTGTTGTCTTTAGAACTTTAGCATACTTTTAGGTCGAAAAAGGAGTATCTTATTTTTTATACAAAAGAAATATGAAACACTGCAGCTGAAATTGTTCTTACCAGAATGGTCACTGCAAATGGTACTTGCACACAATGGCGTAATCGAATAATTTGCAAAAGTATTTATTCAACTTATATATACGGTATGATTTTTCTTTTCTTTTTTTCGGTAATTCAAGATATTGCATTTCATAGATTAATCGGGTGGTTCTTCCGGGGCATTGCCTCGGTTAACCCTGGTAGTAGCCATTGTAGCATTTACAAAAACTTCCGGACAAAGAGTTTGGGCATGTCTGTTAGTAGCAATTACATTTGGGATATCCCTCATACAAAATGATCTAGCATATGTAGTTCCCTCCATGTCAGCCCAAAAGCTAGTTGATGCATATACGAGTGGAACTACCAGAGTCTTTTTTTCACCAAAAAACTTTTACTTTACTCCTCCCTTGGCCAGTGCATCAGCTACGGAGTTCTGCTTCTTGTAGCCATGTCTGACCTCTAGCTTCCCCATCATCTCTAGTAAGTATCTGCATTTAAGAATTAAAGGAATGTAAAGGTCATGGCCTTGTTCTAAGATAGTCAGTCCCTCTTCTGCATCACACTCCACTTCAAGGGGTGTTAGCCTCTGATTATGTGCTAGCTTTAGTCCCTGCATTAGAGCTGTTAGTTCTACATGAATTATAGAGGAAGATGGCAGCCCCTTGGTAAAGCCTATGATCCAGTTCTCACTACTATCTTTAATGATACCTCCAATCCCTCCTATCCAGTCTTACTATCAAAAGCTCCATCTGTGTTTATCTTAAAGGAGCCTCTTTCAGGTGGATTCCATTTTAGATCGATGGTGATCTTGTTACTGGGGACAGTAGGGTTCCTAATGAGCATGTTGTACTCCATGGTAAAGATTGATGGTTGTCTTTGTGTAGCTGACAGGGTTGCATTGGTGGTTGAAATGGTTCCTATTCCTATTTAGCCAGATGTTCCAAAGGTAGTAGGGGATGAAATCATTCCATTCAAGTGGGAGTTGTACTGCTTGGTTTTTAAAGGATTCCAGGTGGCATGCCAATTATTCAGGTCAAAGTTAGAGGGCCGTGACTCCAGGGGAGCTATGGATACACACTTCATTCCAAAAGGCTGTGGCAATGTGGCACTCAAAGAAGATATGATTCAAGGATTCATTTTGTGAGTTGCATTGATGGCAGCTGTTGGGGATAGGGATCATTATGGAGGAGAGCTAACTACTAGTGGGTAACCTGGCATGATAGAAAGTCCACATGAATAATTTCATCTTGTTAAGAATTTTAAGCTTCCAGACTCAGTTAAAGTCTCTAGATATAGTCTGATTGGGGATTCTAGCATTGGAATCAATGATGTTATAAGCAAATTTGGTGCTGAACTTTCCACTACTATGAAGATTCCAAGCAATGGAATCATCCTTAGTAGTGCTGGAGGGGATGAAGGTGTTTTGGACTGCCTCCATGATGTTGGAGAGTAGCTCAAAGGGAATGAGGTGGAGATGCCATCTGTTTTCATGGTAGACGTCTGCTACTTTGATGTTATCCAAGCCTAGGGAAATGGGGCCAAGGATATTGTCTCTAATGGGGCCTATGCTGGGAATCCAATTACTGTACCAGAAATTGGTGCCTTTGCCATTATGGATGATATTGGTGATTCCTTTACTACAGATGCTCCATCCTTGAAGAATGGCTTTCCAAGGTCTGGAGTGGATTGTTTTTAGGCTCTGACCTATCTTGCAGTGCTTGGTTAAGAGAATGGATGCCCAATTGGAGTTGGGGTTCTTGAGTAGTCTCCAGGCAAGGCTTGCAAGCAAGGCTTTATTCTAATTCTCGGCTTTTTGGATAACCAACCCACCTTTGCTTTTAGGAAGGGTGATGGTGTCCCACCCTACTAACTGCATCTTTTTCTTTTCAGAAGTAGTGCCCCAAATGAAGTTCCTTTGGGCTCTATGAATGTGCTTAGTGACATTGCTAGGGAGGGCAATGTACTGCATTGTGTGTTTTTGGATACTGCTAAGGGTAGCTTTGGCCAGGGTGGTTCTTCCTGCCATATTCATGAGCTTAGTCTTCCATCCAACCATCCTGTTGTTGAGTTTATCAATAATGTATTGGAAATTAGCATTTGTGGGCTTGCTATAGAAGATGGGGAATCCTAAGTATTTACCAAAGCTGTCACTCTGGCTGATTCCTAACATGGTTGAGATATTTCTTTTGGAGTCCAGGGTGGTGTTGGAAGAGAAGACTACTTTTGACTTGGTGAAGTTTATCCTTTATCCTGATTTGGTGCTGAAGCTGGCAAGAGTGTCTAAGATGGTATTGACATTCCTACTGTTAGCTTGGGAGAAGAGGGTCAGATCATCAGCAAAGAACAGATGAGAGATCTTAGGGCCTCATTTACTGACAGAGATGAGGGTCCAATCTTTTTGGTTGACTCTATGTTCAATGCTCCTAGGGAGGAGTTCCATACATAAGATGAAAATGCATGGTGACATAGGGTCTTCTCATCTAATTCCTCTAGTTGGCTGGAAAGGCATAGTTTTTCCTCCATTCACCAAGACAGATATGGAGCTAGTGCTAATACAGGACATGATGATCTTGGAGAGCTGAGCTGGAAAGTTGAAGAAAGAAAGCATTTCTCTTATAAAGGACCACTCTAACTTGTCAAAGGCCTTTTCCAGGTCAATTTTTAGGATCATGTTTGCTTTTCTACCTTTCATGGATTTGAAATGAGAGATGTATTCCTGGACAATGATAGCATTGTCAGAGGCTCTTCTATTGGATAAGAAACTGGCTTGGCTGGGCCCTATGATGTTGGGAAAGAGGGGCTTGACTCTGTTCACAATGATCTTGGTGATGAGCTTATACATGGTATTACACAGCCCAATGGGTCTGAATTTTTTGAGGATGGAAACATCAGGGGTTTTGGGAATGAGACAAAGGAAAGTGGCATTAACTTCAGGGTCCATTTTCAGAAGAGCATACTTTATAGCAAAAATGATGTGACTTGGTTTTTGATATCCCAGTACTTTTGATAGAATAAAGGGTGGAGTCCATCAGGCCCAGGAGCTTTTTTGGGGTTGAAGGAAAAAAGAGCCTTCTTTATTTCAATATCTTTTAGAAGAGAGAAGAAGCTAGTAACTTCAGCTTGCCCTAAAATAATACCTCTAGGGTTTCCCTGAGTAATGACTCTTGGTGAGGAGTTTAGCTTAGATTTATAGAGGTTGGAGTAGAAGATGAGAATTTTTTGTTTAATTTCCAGGCTATCATGAATCCACCCCCCAACTTCATTCCGGATGGTTAGGGTCTTGTTTTTCCTTCTTCTATTAAGGGTGGTGAGGTGGAAGAAGCTAATGTTTGCATCCCCTTCAGCTAGCCAGTTGATTCTAGACTTGAGGGCCCAAAATTCAGCTTCTAGCCTAAGGATTTCACTGAACTTTTGGTCAAGGTCTCCTCTAGCTCTAGCAGGAAGTTGCTAAAGTGGTAGTTGTATAAGCTTTGGATGCCACTAATACGAGCCATGATTTTCTTTTTTCTTGCAAAAATGTTCCCAAAGGTCTTCTTGTTCCAGATGGTAACATCATGTTGGAAAGATCTAATGGCAGGTATCAAATGATTCCCTTCCCAAAAGTTATTCCTAGATATTGCTCAGTTCCGGGTGGTTACACCACATGGTTTCAAACCTGAAGGGCCTGTCAACTAGTCTGGGGTTATAGTTGGCTAGGGTGACTAGCAGGGGGCAGTGATCAGAATGCATTCTAGGAAAATGAGTGATCATGGCCTCAGAGAAGCTAGCAACCTAGGCGTTATTATCAAAGCATCTATCAATTCTGTCCAGAATCAGCTCTTGCCTATTTGTGTACTTTTATTAGTCCAAGTGTACCTGTTGTCTTTATAGCCTAGATCGATCAGGTTGCAACTATAAAGGCAGTCCCAGAAGAGGTTTGCTCTTCTTCTACTAATGAGGTTCCCCCAAATTTCTCTAAGGCCATTAAGACCTCATTGAAGTCACCCCCAACCAACCATTTCCTAGGGTTCATAATACTTATTCTGATTAGTTCTTCCCATAGGGATTGTCTAAGTGCAAAGTCCGTACTAGCATAGATAGCAGAAAATAACCATTTTGAGGAGAGAAAGAGGGCGGGGGGGGGGGGGTTACAACCCGTACCATCACATGTATTCCTTGAGCATTGGTAGTTATGTCTTCTAGCTTAATAGATTTTTCTCTATACATGATGACAATACCTCCAGATCTTCCAATTGCCGGTGACTGAACCATTGAAGTATAGCCCATATCCTCTACTAGTTGCTTATGATCCCCAAGCTTTGTCTCCAATAACACAAGTAGAGTTGGCTTGTGGATTTCTATAAGCTCCTTGCACTGCCTTCTAAACTCATTATTGTGAGCTCCCCTAGTGTTCCAGAAGATGAGATTTATGGGAATTAGCGTCTGGGTTGGAGTATTCTCTGTCACTCTTTTCCCATTGTCCACAGGAGTTGGAGTTTCTGCATTGTCTTTTCTGCTCTTTTTGTGGCCAGAGCTAGGTTTAACAACACTTCGTAGTTGCTTGAGTTTGCTCTTAAGGGAAACATGACACTTAGGAGCACCTTTGCCATTGCCTTTGGACAAGTTGCAATGAGCAGCTCGTTGTAAGGCTCTTTGAATTCTGCTAGGTGGCGCTCCTACAGTAGAATGAAATAAGGCTTTGGCATCTCCATACCTGCTAACATCCTTTCCAGCTGGGTGTTGTTTTTTCTTATCAAATCTACTATTGATGTTTCTTCTTCTTCTTCTGTTACCAATTTCCTTTTCCTTTGGTTGTCTTCCCTCACTTGTGAAGATGAACCACTTGGATTTGGGTCGGGTTCGACTCCATTTATTCGAAGAGAGTTGGGCTTAAAGGTGCTTGTGGGTCCCAAAGCGGGAAGAAGGATAGTGTTTAGGGTGCTTGAGATAACTGCACGTTCACATCCGACTGTGTCGGTGGTGGTCCGCCTGCCATCTGTGCCCGCTTCCTCGCCATTAGCTATAGAAGCTGACCATAACGTGTCAGACATCTGTTCATTCCTGCTGTCACCACCCTTGCCAAAAAATTTGGATCATTGATGACTATTTTCAATTGTTGGCCCCTCACTGATACATCTAGTGTTAAGTCCTGATCCTGTAGTGCCGGTTCCAACGATGACGCCGGAATGTGGTCCCTCGGAGGTGGCGTTGTGACTATGGTTATTGGGGGTTGGCTGTTTTGTTAGGTAAGGTTCTGATTCGGACTGTTCGCCATCTTCTTAGAGTGATGGTGGTTTGAGCGAGGTATGGGTAATGTGTGAGATTTTAATGGGACTTGGGGGATTTTATTATTCCCATGCTCTGACTTTTCGATGCTTCTGCTCTTTTCCTCTTCCATCAAGTCTTCCATTAATGCTACTGTGCTCGAGGCCACAGTAGCTGTCAAATCTCTGGTAAGGAAATGATTGTTTGAAAGGGTGGTTTTTGGTAAGGGAGTGGTGTTTAGAATGGTTTTTCGTACTCGCTGAGAATTGGCGTGGAGGGGTTTCATGGTAATTCCTGGGTCGGATTTAATATCCTGGTATTCAAATGATTGGGAGTAATTGTGGGAATTTTTGTTTGCTCGGGTGTTAAACTGAACATTGGTATTTTTGGGTTCAGTTGTCGGTCTTACTTTCGAAGATGTGCCCTGGCTTTTGTATTTTTTGGATTCTTTTTTTGGGGTGTACTTGGTTTGGGTCAAAGACATGTTTTGGGCTCTATTATTGAAGCGGCCCAGGTACGGTTTTAATAGTGTGGCCGGGCCTTTCCTTCTTTCCCTACTTCATTTAGCAATCTGTCCTTTTCCACAACGCAGTAGTTTTGGCCATCGATCTCAAGCTACCTGAAAGAGTTAGCAAGGGCCACTTGGGCCGGAACTTTTTTTTTTTCACCGTTGCTGGTGTACTTTGGTGGTGAAGAACTAAATTTGTTAGGAATAGAGAGGGGGTGCGTACCTTTCTTGTTTTCCAACCATTCCTCCGCTTTAGAATTTTGGGTGTTGCTCCGTTTAGACGGCGTCGTTGCCCCTTTTCTTTTGGGAAAATCACCGTAGTCCATTTTTCCAATGGATCTACCATCGTGACTGTCTCTGTGCTTGATTATGGAATGTTTGTGGTTTTAACGGCCTAATCGTCCACACTCTTTGCAGAGTATTCCCTCCCCTTCATAAACTATCGCTTGGACGTGCTCCCCAATGGTGATGGAGGATTTCACTGGCAAATTGATTGGACACATATACGCGCATATCTACCTCTGAGTGTTGAGGATGTGCATGTATCTACCTTTAGGAGCTTCCCCAATTTTCTTCCAACTTTTTCAAGTATTCCGGTATCATAAAACTCTGTGGGGAGTTGGGGCAACCGTACCCAAATGGCCGTTGATTCAATGATGGCCTCATTGGGTACGAAGTTTGGTTCCCAACTAAGGACTGTGAGGAAGTGTCGAGATATGAACCAAGGTCCCTCAAGTAGGACTTTCCTCATATTGCGTTCTTCTTCAAATTTAACTATGAAGAAGTCCATTCCTAGATCAATCAATACCAAGTTTTCTGTTGGACGCCACATTTCTAAGAGCTTTGCTCGTAGGAATTGGTGTGGTGTTCTCTTTTTGAACAATTTAATGATTAAGGAGAAGCACCATGGTGGTAGAGCCTGGATTTTTCCTCCTGTGAGGGCGATTTCATCATTTCCTTCTACTGCCACCATGGTAGTTGTGCTCCAATGGTGGTCATAGGATTGTGACATTTTCTTGTTTTCCTCAGTCACAATTTTACTATAACTCAGCTTCGCTGGTGGTAATTCCTCCATGCATTGGTCCTTGTTCGGTGGTTAGGGTGGTTCTAGGGGTAGTGTCCGCTGGGATGGTCTGAAGAGGCCATGGTAGGGTCAGTGTAGTAGGGTGAAAACCATTATTTCTCTCTCTTTAATTAGTTAGGAGAAACTATGGGTATGATTTTTCGATAGAAGGTTCAACTAGTCATTTTTTGTGGATATAATTTCGTCCCTCTCTCCCTTGATGGTATGATAAAAAGTAGTAACGTAATTAAGAGAAAAGACAAAGATGCGTTAAAAAAGAGCCAAACTAAAGTTGGTGGTGTAGAAAGGTTGTGTTAGGTTAAGCAGGTTTTATGCAAAGCTTTTAAATTTATTAGGTCAATAATTTTAATTTATTAACAAAAATGGGAAAAGATGCAAAGAATCTGAATAAGCTCACAAAGAGTTGTTCTCATCCCAATTATTAATTTGTCTGTAGTTGGGCGTGCACCAAACCACGATTATTGCATGCTATAATATTCTTTTGGAATGACCCACCAAACCCTACATTAATTAATATCCTAGCATTAATATTACGACAATAGTACTAATTATATAATATTTAGAATACTTCACCAACCTTATAATACTTTCTCTTGGATATCAAAGGGAATGGCTTCCCTGTGATTTTTTAGGGCTTGTTTGGAAAGCCACCCAGGTAATTGAAATTGGGTGTAATTCGCAATAATTAATTCGTTTGTTTAATCAAGTAATTCATACGCTTAGGTGGGAATTAAGTGTAATTGACGGTGTAATTACACTCTCAATTCTCGGGGGGGGGGGGGTGTAATTGGGTGTAATTACAGGGTTACTTTTTAGTTTGTTTATTTTTTTACTTTAATTTATTTTTATTTTTAATTTATTTTTATTTTTAATTTATTTTATTTCTATTATTTTTTTTTTTTATTATTTTTAATATTTTTTTATTTCTATTTTTACTTTTTTATTATTTTTTTTTTTTTTAAAATGTATTTTTCCTTTTATATTATTTATTTTTCATTTTCTTTCTTTTCATTCCCAACCTTTACTTCTTGTAATTCCATGTAATTGCTCGTATTTTTTTATTTTTTTATTTTATTCATTTAGCATAACCGTGCTATTATTCTAATAGTCGAAACTACACCTCTTAATATTGGAAAGAATGAGTTATTAACAAACTTGACATATAACGGGTACGTTATTAAAGTAGAATTTCGTTGTGAATGGGGTTATAGACTTATATTTTTCCTTTCTTTTGAATTATTTACTTAAGTTACGTTGGAACTTACTTATGTAATGTTGGAATTTGACATAAGAGTATTATGTTGAACTTTTTCTTTGGATTTTGAATTTAGGTTATATTTTTAATTTTAAGTTATTTGCTTTCACATTGCATGTTATTTATTTTTCACTTACATTTGATGGATATTTTGTGTCAAACATTTAAATAATGTTATGGCATTATATTTATTAATATTATTTTTTTGTCAAACATCCAATCCATGACGTTCTCACAAAAAAAGTCTTCTTTTAATTTTTATAATTAATTAAAATTAAATATTAATTTGAAAAATATATATCAATTATTTTTGTTACAATATTAGTTACAAATATATGATTATTAATTAATATATTTTCAAGAAACAATGTGTTATTAAATAACTAATTTAATATCATTTATAAAGGCAATATTTTTTAAATATTAATTTTAAATTTTTTATAATTAAATTTTATTTTTAAATTAAACTCACATCGTGTAATTACACTTGTGCAACCAAACAAAGACGCTTGTAATTACAATCGTAATTACGTTATGACAAACAAACAGATCGTTGTACACTACTGTGTAATTACTAGGCTGTGTAATTACTACCCTAGTAATTACACCTATTCCAATTACCAGGTGGCTTTCCAAACAGGCCCTTAGAGCTCGGCAAATTGTACCACCATTCTGATGGCTTTGTACTTTTCTTGATGCTCGTGATAATTTAACGAGCCAAAAATGTCTTTATTTTGTGGGAATTAGACAGCTACATGAGAGGGAAATCATTAAAACGCTGCACCAAACACGAATGAACACATGCACAAATATGGCAAAACTTGATATTTTAGGGCAACTTTTTATATAATCATTTATTATACAATATTTGGTACTCACTGGTCCGAATAATTTGAGTTCGCGCCTCGTACAATTTATTAAAAAGATAAACACTCATTATTTACAATTTTTTTATTTATTTCGAGATTGGAACCCATTAGTTCTAGATAAGGGTGGAGGGGGACCAAGCCCTTTGGTTGTTCTTAAGGGTCATTCAGTAGGAGGAACATTTGGAAACAGTAAGCTCAATATAAAATTCTGGATAAAATAAATTGGTTTAGTCAGTGGATTAAGGAAAATAACTTCAGCATAACTAATACAGTTTGTATGATTTAAGGATCTTAGTAGCTCAGTTGGTTGACTACTTAAACTTTTACCTTGTTAGTGAAAGTTCAATTTCTCACCCTGTACCCTCAACCTCCTATGTAATTTTTTTTAAAAAGTTTGTATGATTCATGTATATATAACTAATTCTTGTCTTATTAATGCAAAGTTTAGGTGATGGTATTAAATAATATAAGTATTAAGTTATGCAGAAATTTGTATATATATTATTATATTATGTGACAGAAATGTAAAACAATGGGTGACTGGTAAGTATAAAAGTATTTAAAGATATATAGACATGTCTTTAAATTAAGTAATTCCTATATAACATTTCATGTATTAATTCGCTGTATTACAATTCATTTATTATTCGCCCATAAACAACTCTAGTACTTTATAATTTCATGATAACTAGAATGCGAACCATAGATGCATCCTCGTAGATTCTCAAAACCAAGAAAAGAAATTGACATGTCTTTTAAGAATTTTGCACAATACTCCTTAAGAAAGAAACTTCATATTCTAAATAATTATCATAAGAGTATTTGTACGAATTATACCTTTCTCTCAATTCTTATAACGTCTCACTTAATTACTAATAATATAATTTCAGTAATTATAATAGTAAAAATAGATCTGAAAATGTAATAAATGGCATCATGTTTTTTCTTAAGGTCAAACATTACAATAAATTAGTTCACTAAAAAAACTGACTAATAGTTGAGACTATCAGAAGTAGTATATACGGAGTGTATATATATTTTCGACGTGGTAATATTCATTGTGGTTCGATTTAACTTAGTCCCTGTTCCCTATAAAAGAGAACATAGCTTAAGAAATATATATTGTTTTCAAGTCAACATCACCAACAAGAATAACAGGAAACAGATGCGTCAACGCCTTTCATGCCTCAAACGATATTGATTTTTGTGGTGAGGTTTGTTAGGTCCAAGGTTTCACCTACTAATTTAAAAGAACATTTACTTGTGGTGAGGTTTTCAAGATTTGGTGAATATCTAAAAAATATAAGGAAGATATTACGGTTGTACAGAAAAAGTTCAAATCAAAAGAATCATGATTTGTAATATTAATGTTATGAAAATATCATAACTCAACATTCAAGTTCCACTATCTAACACTACTATCTAGAGGTTGGAAAGTCTAAAATCAAGAAAAAAGAGTTGAGACTATTTGCTGGAAATTATCCTAGAGGACATTTACAAAGAAAGACCATGTCCTAAGGGATTCAGAATATTAGAGGGTCTCAAATGCAATGCCAATAAAGGAAGGAATTAATTGAAGCCATTCATTTATGAAAAAGATCATGAAATCAATTTGTTACTTAAAGAAGGCTCAACATTTATGGAGCATCAAGATATGCAAGAAGTCTCAAGTTCATAAAAGAGTCTACATGCCAATTCAAGTTCAAGAAGAATTGACCTCGGGAAGGAAATATTTAATACAAAATAAGATGATTTGCTTATTATGGAAGAAAGAATATTTCCACTACAGCCTATTTTGGGAAGCATTTGATTTGAGGAACGTAAGAGTTATGAAAATATTTTCCTCAATATATTTTATAAATGTGAAGGAAGGAAAGCACACAAAGATGCAGCACCAATAATTATTTATATCAAGCCATATTCATATTCAAGGAAAGAGATAAATCAAGATTTAGCGTGAAGGGACCAATTTGTAATTAAAGAATTGATTTTAATTACAATGCACTACAAGGAAAATTACTTCTAAATTCATTAAAGAATTAAAATTGGAAGGATATATATTTACCAGAAAGACTAATTAACCAATGAAAATTATACAACGAATATTTACAATTGTTGGAATGTGTTTGAAATCAAGGAGAAGATTTTATAATGATCCAAGATTTAAGGAAGCAACTAAGTAATCATAAAAAGATTGAGGAACAACCTGTGAGAATTGATTAAAAGCGAACTCCGAGTTGAAAGGCTATAAATACGGAGAAGGATTGCTCGTATATGGAAAGAAGAAAAGTATTAGGCATACTTTCTCCCAACCTTCTCCGTTAACCCCCGTCTATTTTTCCCTTTTCAATAAAAATAATGCCTAATACGTTACTCGAATACGTTTATCTAGTTCAACAAAAAAAATTAGAGGAGAGATATAGTATAAATAATGGTTTTGGTCAAAACTCCTTCAATTTCTCACCCTGTACAACCTCCTATGTAATCGTTTAAAGTTTGTATGAGCAGTATATATAACTAATTCAAATGAAAGTTTAGGTGATGGTATTAAATAATATAAGTGAAAATGCAACTTTGTATATATATTATTATATTATGTGACAGAAATGTAAAACCAACCCTGGTAAGTTTGGATATAGACATGTGAAATTAAGTAACCTTATAACATTTCATGTATTAATTGCTGATTACGATTCAAAACCACAAAACAACTCTAGATTAAACTACAAAAGCTTAAAGAGATATACATGCATCTCGTAACTCAAAACCAAGAAAAGAAATTGACTAGATTTTGATACTCACTTAAGTTTTCATATTCTAAATAATTATCATAAGAGTGTACATTTATTTTCTCAATTCTTATAACGTCTCACTTATTATAATAATATAATTTCAGTAATTATTACTAGTTATGGCATGTTTTTCTTAAGGTTTATACTTGTGCAAAAAAAACTCAAATAGTTGAGACTATCAGAAGTGTATATAATTATATATATATTCGCCGTGGTAATATTCATTGTGGTTCGATTTAACTTAAATAAAGAGTAAGCTTAAGATATATATTGTTTTCAAGTCAACATCACCAACAAGAATAACAGGAAACAGATGCGTCAACGCCTTTCATGCCTCAAACGATAGAAACATTATTGATTTTTGTGGTGAGGTTTTCTGTAGAAATATACACTTCATTGTTCACAAAGATTTGTATAATATTATGATAACTTTCTTATAAGAAAGTGGATCAAAATTAAGGTAAATTGGCTTACTCCAAAACTGAACACGGAGTACGTTCAAGAAAATAGTATCATGCCAATTCATCAGGTCTAATAAATCGTCACAGCCGGAGAAGTATTTTCAATTTTATGGGTTCTGAATTATAGAATGACGGTTTCAAATGCTAATAATTGTGTTCTAAATTTAATAATTATATATATTTAGAGACTAAGACTCCTTACAGCTCGCACCAACAGCGGCACTAAATGGCCGGAGATTGATTAAAAAGGCAGGCCCAGCCGACCCTCTCCCCCCTAACCGCCTATCTACTCGTGTTCGTAGCTCGATCGGTGGTCAAGACCGTGGTATATTTAGAGCCCGTTTGGATTGGCTTATAAGTTGGTCAAATCAGCTTATAAGCCATTTTTAACTTATTTGAGTGTTTGGCAAAAATAGAAAACAACTTAAATTAAGTTAAAAACTGCTTAAAATAAGCCAAAATTAAAAAGTTGCTCAACCCCAACTTATTTTTTTTAGCTTAAAAGCCATTTTGGTTTGACCAACAACTTTACCTTTTTATCCCTTATATTTTCTGTTAATTTCAATACTACTCTTTCTTCTAAAAACTCTTTAAGCACTTTTATCCAAACACGTAACTGCTTATTTATAAAATAGCTTTCAGCACTTAAAAGTACTTTAAGCACTTACACTTATAAGCCACTTTTTTCAGCTAATCCAAACGGACTCTTAATGAACTTTTCAACACAAATACATTATTTGAACAAAAGATATTAAGTTTGCCAAATCCCTATCCGAGCTCTAGTCCACCCTATAAATCGTTACAGACCAATTAGTTTGTGAGCCTTGATGTTGACATCATTGTGATAATATATTATAAATAGAGAAGCATTAGAAAAACAACAAAAGCTAAAACATCGTGTATATAAATATTTAGAAACTTATAAATATAGGGATTCAAGTTTTATGAATTCAACTTTTAAGATTCTCTTATTTTTAATTCCACTATATTGTAAAAGTTATGAGTCGTATTTACTACTTGCTGCAATTTTAAATTAAAAAAATTACACATACGTATATGCTCTGCATAAAAAATAGTATTAGATTAAGATGAACTGATAACATGAACTTGCACATGCCCCTGTGTAATCCAATTATTGACAAACCTCTCACGGGGTGGTTGAAATGTCAAGCTACCAACTTCGCTCTCTTTTTTTAAAATCGAAAGTCAAGATACCAACTTGACTTTGTCAACTATGCGTCAAAAGAAGTGATAGATTTTCCTAGTTTATTTAAGGAATTGAGAGTATAAAGTAATGTATATGGAAGCATATCGTGTCTGACCTTTGCAGCATTTGCTCACAAATTTATGAGCCATGGGGTATGTGATTCGCTAGCTGAATTGACAGTGCAACATTTTCCCCTCTCATCGACGAAATAGAAAATAAAATGACTTCAGCTTTGTTTTAATTATTGTTATTTGGTTCATATTTTATTCTGTTATGGTTTTTGGTTTGATTCTCTTTGTATTTATTATTAATCTTCATTTTCCTTCATTTATCAATTGTACTTTATGCACCTAACATTGTGATATATAGTGGGGACTCGGTCAAATTTGCCAGACACAAGGAAAATCAACCTTTAGGATCACATTTTACTAGTGTCTACACTATACGCTATATATCAACTTTAGTTTATTTTTAACATGACGCAATTTCATTTCTCTAAGCTTTTTGTGAAAGATGGTAATCTTTGAACCTCTATTTTTTGTTTTATTTATCTTTATACAGTAAAGATTTTTGTTAATGAAAGTTTACTTCATTACGTAAATTTATTGAAAAAGATATTAAGGAGTATATTTCCTCACATGGACAGATTTAAGATTTGAATATTATGAGTTCAAGTTCGAAATTCTAAAGACAGTTCATTTAATTTACTGCTTTCAGAATTTATTATTTATACTCATTTGATAAATATTAAACACATACATAGAGGTTCCGAACAAAATATTGTCTATGAGTTGAGATGAACACATAAGTTATACATTAAATTAGGGGTGGATCTAGAGACTCTCTTACGGGTCAAGTGAACTAAGTAAATTTTGTCCCACTCTATATATGTATTAAAAAATATTATTAATATAAAAAATTATAAATATTAACTGTGAACCCATTTAAATTATAGCATTAACTTGAGGAATCTATAAACTTCGAATATGGAATCCAACTCTCCATCACAACTTCCGAGGTCAAGATGTCTATTTGAGTGTGACAAACTCAATGCAATTTAATTCAATGAAAACAGTTAATGGCACTAAATTCAATCAACAGCCTCATTGCCATTTGTCAATTGTGGTGAATGTGTATTAAGTGTTTTCTTTTATTTCTATTCTCTCTTATTTTTCCTTTTTACACGACTTGATCTTTACGAGTTCTAGCTAAAAAATTATTTACAAGTTAAAACCTCTGGTTATAATTTCAACATAATTCACTACATGAATGTCATCAGTCATCAGATATCACTAACAGTTAAATTTAACTGGTCCATTTTTTAATCCGTCAAACTTGCATTCATCAAGAGTTTAAAAAATTAATTAGACCATATTAGCATAATAACCAATTCAAGTACTCTGAAATCATTTTGACCACCCGTTTAATTAAATTTCAGCTACTAAACTGTGGGTGATAATGATATCTCCTGTAAAAATATAGAAGAAATTCTACTCTGCTTGTCTCATCAGTTAAGACTTTGATAATTTGGCACTTAAAATAATAGGGGAAAAAATGGAAAAGAAAGGAATAAACAGAAGTCTTGAAAAAGAGAAATTTGAGGGGTAAGTCCAGACTGCGCGAAAGTAGTACTACCCGACATTCACTTCTACATGAGTCATTCGCGTTGTCCTTCTGCACTTTTAAGTAAAAAAGGAGTGGGTCGAAAATATTTCTAACATCAAGAAAATAATTTAAAAAACTCGGCCTACCCTTATCTATGATTTAATTTCGCAAGACATAAGTTTACAAAACTTTTTCTTTGTCCGACATAAGTTTTATAGGAATTAAATTATTCAACATAAGTTGTGTAATGCCTAATTCGGTCAGCATACGTTTATATTTCCGCATCATAAAATAACACAAGTTATGGCTTACAAGGCATAACTTAAGTTTCCAAGAAAAGTTCTCTAATTATGCCGAGCGAATTAGTTACTACACAAATTATGCAGGATAATTTAATTCCTATAGAAAATATGCCGGACAAGGCAAAGCCTTGCCATTTTTTTTAAGAAAACAGCGAATTCATCTACTCTGCTGGTGATCGAACCCAGAATATCTGGTTTTGTAGACCAACACCTTATCATATATAAGCGTACTTTGGCCCACATATTTTTATTAAATGAGAACCAAAAGCAAAAATTAAAGACCAAAGAATTTGAAAGGTAAAAATTAAAGGGGCAATTCACACGAATGCCCTTATTTGGCGGTGGTCTTTAATTTTTGCTCCTCAAATTTGAAATCTTTAACTTTTGCGCTTTGCTAAAAATTTCTTGATTTCGGGTTCGAACCTCTGCTCAGTTAAAAAAAAAATCGCAAGGTAGAGTTCGGATTCGCAAGACAGAATTTTGCATCAAAAATTTGGCTGCAAGTAGAGTTCTACATGCAAAATTCTGCCTTGCAAATCCAAAACTTTGTCTTGCGAAATTCCTTCTTTTTTTTTTTTTTTTTATTGAGCTGGGGTTCGAACCCAAAACCTTGGGGTATTAGACGAAGGGTAAAAATTAAAAACCACCAATTTGAGAGACAAAAATTAAAGACCACTGCTTTTGAAGGACAATCCGTGTAAAAAAAAAAATGAAATTAAAGACCTGTCCATATGAAGGGAAATCCGAGCTGAAAACAAAAAAAAAAAAAAAAAGAAAAAAAAAATTCTGCATACATAAGAGCGAAGCCCAAACAAGTCGGATCATTTGGTGGTCCAGGGTTATGAATGAATTGTGTTGTGCCGGATGGGCCAGTAATACTGACCGAATACTTTTTTTTGCGCGGATTGTCCTTCATTTGAGGTGGTCTTTAATTTTTGTCCTTCAAATTGGCAGTCTTTAAGTTTTATCTTTCGCTTAACACTCCGAGATTATGGATTCGAACCCTAACTCAATAAAGAAAATTTACAAGGCAGAAATTTTACAAATCTGTCCATGCAAGATAGAATTTGGACCTTAAGGCAAAATTTGCATGGGCACAGGCAGAATTTCTGCCTGAAGGGCAAAATTTAAAGACCACCATTTTGAGAGGTAAAAATTAAAGACCACCCCAGCGAAGGATAATCCTGCTAATTAATAACTTTAGTAACCTGTTGGCAATTTCCTTGCAATTTTGATTATTTACATCAAATCAGATAATTTTACATTAAGAATTTAAAAATAAAGGTATTGATCACTTAACCTTGCCATAAAATTGAGATTGTGTTTAACAGAACATTTTGCTTCTATGAGAGTAAAGGGGAAAAACCAACCGATGCCACCATGGTTGCGATGTGCTTATTCTCACAAACAAAATATTATTGAGGATTATTTTAAAGACAGTTTAAGATAAATCTTTGATCCTATCATTAGTAATTTTTTGTGATAAAATTTTTTTGTGATAAAAGCAAGTCAACTTCGCTTTAGTGAAAGCGTCATTGAATTGAACTATAACACGTTGATAGTTTCATCCAATAGTCATGTTTGGTTTGGATTATACGACATATTGTTATAATTTAGAAAAGTAATTATAAACATTCAATTAAATATAATCATTTTTCCTTGATGACCTTTAGTTTTTTCTAGAAAATAGCTATTTTTATGGATGTCTATCATATTATAGATAAATATCATTATGTCTATATCTAAGAGAGAAATTAGGCTTTGTAACTTTGAGATTAAATCAGTTTTCTCCTACAAATAGAGGTTTCTCCTTCATTGTAAAACACCCCTCAAGAGAAATACTTTGCCATTTGGGGCAAATAACTTGAAAGAAGACGTCTGCAGCAAAATGATTCAAAAGTTTTATATATGTAGCCTAGGAACGGGAAAGCAATTTCCAGGTAAGCATTGAATTTGGTTTGTATGAAATTCAGTTTTGTAGTATTAGAAGTTGTTTGACCAAATAACTGCTACGAGTTCTTGAATCTTTGCTGATACAGAGTATTATTTTTAACCTCATTCATTGTCCTAAAGTATGTACACTCATTTTCACGAGGCTTGTAACTTTATACATGCAACTGGCTTTCTATAGACTCTTTATTGTTTTACTATATATGTATATAGAGTGTATTTTCTTTTTTTATAAAAGACATATTTAAACTCCCGTAGAGTTTACTTTTTTGGTTACTTATGCCTATAATCATTGGAAGTGGTAAAATTTTCGTAGGCTTGTTGTGATTACAATGTTAGAGAAAAATTCTCTACGTCATATATATGCCTCGATTTGCTCCTGAAGTAAAAATATCTTAAAAGAGGTACTAATCTATCATTATTTGATATGCTTAAGACGTGTTCAGATATGCTTCATTCTTGAAGAATGAGAACTTTTGATAAATATTACAAATACAGATCTACTCCTTGAAGTGAATGTGACAATATTTAGTAAAGCTTATAAATACGAACATATACTTCGTTGTTAATATATCACACCTCACCTCCAGAAGAGATAGAATAATTGAGAAAAAAATATTCTATGTTTTACTCCCGAAGTAGTAATTTCAGAAATTTGCTCCTGAAGTAGTAAACTCAGAAATCTGCTCCCAAATTAGAAAACTCTTAAATCTGCTCCCGAACTAGCAAATTTTGAACTCTACTCCTTGAGTAATAAAGATTTGAACTCTACTTCGGAAGTAGTAGACTCTTAAATTTACTCCCGAATTAGTAGAATTTTAAAATTTATTCGACAAGTAGTAAAACTTTGAAATTTACTCCTGAAGTAGTAAGACATTGAAATTTACTCTCGAAGTAGTAAATTTAAAATTTACTCCTAAAGTTGTAAATCTGAAATTTACTCCGACGTAGTAGGAGTGTAGGACTTTGAAATTTATGCATGAAGTAGTAATCTGTGAAATTAATCATGAAGTAGTAAATTTGTAATTTGCTCATGAAGTAATAGAATTTTGAACTTTACCCTTGAAATAGTAAACCTTTGAACTTTAATCCTGGAGTAATAAAACAGGTAGGAACTTTTTCTCCTTTACAAAAATAATGACGTGATTAGCTAAATACTTTTAAGTTCTTTTTATTTTTGTTTAAATCAGCAGTCATGTTCATATATAATGTAATTACCATGGTTTCTATATTTACACAGATAAATATGTGACGATTATACTAAATTACTATGGTTCTGCGTTTTGAATTACTTCTTTCCTTAATGAAAGTACTTAAAGGATTAGAGTTTAGAGCTGCAGAACCTTCTAATCGCAACCTCGACTGAGATTCCTAAAAGTCCCTTCAAATTTCTACAAGCATTTTAGGTGGCTTCCAGATTTTTATATGAAGGTTAATATTCTGCACGAGTCTATCTATTTTTTTTTTTTTTTTAAATAAATTCCACTAGGCTTGTGAGCCTAGGGCTAATTTTATAAATTTTCTCAAAGCAAACAAATTAAAGAGTCTTTACAAAGGTAGCCAAAATGGCTAATAAAAAATGCAAGAATTAAACTAATGACCAACTTAAGTCTTATATGATGGCTTAAGTTGGCACTACAAATTGCTAAAATAAGAATGTGGTAAAAAACTAAAACTTGAAGAAATGACTGTTAGTATCGCACTAATTTTTGAGCAACTTGTTTCAGGGTGAATTTAGTCTATATTATGTGGATGTATGTGCCTGATTCAACTAGAGGCAATTTGGTATCATACTTAGTACCAAGTATTATGCCAAGAAATAACTAAACAATAGCCATCGGATATATTATAGTCATAACTGAATATAACATAGTTTGATAGTCTTTCTCTGCCCTTTCATGTGACATTTCATCCGCATGTTACATCTGATATTAGAAATACATGTTAGTTAACACGTACACCAATTTTCTTAAAATTGGATCTCTGTAAGATCCCTTTGATATTCGAGATTGTGTTACCATAGGATTTTACTCCGATTCATACTAAAAATTATAAAGTGGTTAATAATAGGTTCACTTAAGTTCCAGCAGAGTTTATAAGAAATATATTGGAGCAGTGTTTGTTTGTGCTTGAGAAAAATAATAAGTTATTGAAAATTGTGTATGAAGCGCATTTAAATGACCAAGTTTCATTCCCCGAAGTGAATGAATAAATACCACCACACACCTCCTGAAGAGATAAAATAACAAATGATATAAATGTTATTTCGTGGTATGAAGGTCATTGCTGCACGTACCTATCGTACGTCAAATCATCTTGGATACTTTTATTATGTCTAAGGCAAAATGATACAAATTTTGTAGAATACTTTCTACTATAACCACATCAATATATTATGTTTACTTACTGATTTTCCAGAAGAAAATAACAATTCATACAAAAATTTCCTGAAGAAATACATAATTATGTCATTGCCGCTTTGATACAAAATATTCTAATGTTAATGGGTATTCCCCCTAACGGATATATTTACAATTACCGTGGAAGTTGATGATAGAAGTATCAAGGACTATATAACTTAATGTTTACTTTCTGTCATTTATGAATCTAAGAATGCCTTTATAATATTCATTTGGTTGCAATTTTTTTTTTGGTCATGACGCTAGCAATGTCAGGTAATATTTGATAGTACAAAAATCAATTATGAGCTCCAGAAGAGCTAACTATTTATCTAAAAGATCATGGCACTAGTAGTGTCCGAACAATCTGTGATTATGGAAAATAAAGGCTCTTGAAGAGATTATATATTATTATGTCATTTGTTCTAGATTGTAATATACGAAGGTGTTATGATCAAAACTCTAGTAAACCTGAAGTTTACTAAAGTAAATGGCTATCATATTGAAGCTAAAAATGATGGGAGGATTAAATATCTTCAAAATCATAGTGGGTATGAAATATGTATGTGAAAGGTTACACTTTCTATTCTTCAAATTGTATTACACAAATATAAGCATGATGAAACACATGCCACGGTAAATCAGAAGTTTATTGATACAAAAATGAATTTATGTCATAGTAAATCAGAAGTTTAACGAGACAAATAGCACATGGCATAATAAACTTGAAGTTTACTAGTATAAATAATTTTATCAATTGACATGAGTAATTTGGCTATCCCGATTCAAATATGATGTGAAGATTGAGTATTCAACATACATTGAAGAACTAGAAGGTTCTTCAAGAATTTATTTATGTTGCTTGTTCCCATGATAAGTTGATTATACTGGCTAATGTTGGGATTAAATTCCCTAAATTCTGAAAATGTATAAAGGTGAATATGGGCCCGTTCACCTGTTATGTGATATCTTTGTCACGACCCAATTCGCGAGTCGTGGTGGCACCTACACTATCCCTCCAAGTAGGCGAACCACATTACTAATAGCAAGTTAATTAAGCGAAAAATTAAATAAGAATAACTTATCACGTCTTAAATACTTATCATAACTAGAAATGTCACGACAACCCCAAAAATCGTCAAAGGGTACAAGAGCGCTAACATAGTATGGAATAAAAGTCCGAAAATACCCGAAGGCTACATACGTCTGTCGAATACGAAAACAGACTAAATAGCAGTGAGGTCCTTCGGGGGCCACGGATGACCAAGTAGCTCACCCCCGACCACCGAAAGATGTCACCCTCGCGTATCGGCCCACGGGTGTAGAACCGGAGCTCGGATAGTACTCGCACTCAACAAAAGTGCAAAGAAGAGTAGTATCAAGACAACACTAGTACCGGTAAGCATCATAGGCCGACAATGATTAGATAACGCATGACGAAGTGAAAACTAACAAGTAGCACATAGAGCAAACAGTATGGTCACATATAATATACAAGTAAAGTGTAAAGGAATCATGAAATCAACCAAAACAAATATAATTAACCAGATGATCAATAAATGTATGAGTGAGTGAATGCAATGCAACGCAATACCTCTCTCACTCCACTCTTGTACACACATGCTAAGGGCAGTCACCGGGACCCGTGAAGTCCATGTACCACTCGTGCTCTCTGAGGCAAAACCTCGGAGGCTTCTCAATCACTCTCAATCTCCTAAGAAAAGACCTAGGAGTCTCTCTCGTCACTCTCAATCTCCTAGAAAAACCTGAGTCTCTCAATCACTTAGCTCACCATCATCACAAGAATAATATGGAAAGCATGTCATGCATGATATCGATCCTCAACAATATCACCAATATACAATCAACAAATACAAGTCATATAATGTTACCATTCTTTTCATATGATGAGTGAGCTAGTATGTAACGAGATACAACGAGTGATAATCACAAAAAATAACACATATGGCAACAAGCCCACATAACAATTGGCAGCAGCCAACCTAATTGGAATCCACCTCCACTCCATGCCCGAAGGCCTATATGCTATCCCCGTCACTTTCTACAACTACATATGATTCTCTAATCAGAGTCTAACTAAAGTAGACCGTAACCTACCTCAATGCCGAGCGGGTGCCACGAGCAATCAAACTAATGCCTTCCCTTCACGTAGAGCCTCTGAACGATCAAAATCTATAGAATATGCGATTTACGTTAGAATACGAATCTAAGGACACCCATATTGCTATATTTATATTCGAAACCCAAAAACGCACCCCAAAAAGTGGCCTTGGGCCCACAAGGGCAGATTTGGAATTTTATTGAAAAATAATTTCACCCATTATCTAAGGATCATATATTTTAACATTGGTCATTTTCATCCATAAATGGACTCTCAAATCATTAATTCTCCTTTCTTAGGATTAGGACTCGGAACCTTTAATTACTCCAATATCTTAACTTCGGACAAAAATCTAACTTTCCACAATTCAGATACCATAAATAAATGGTCTAAATTAGTCTAGGGAAACTAATCCTATAATTTTAAGTTTAGAACTAATCTCAACATTCTATACCTTGATTCCATAATTCCTTTTAAGAAGTAGAAATTGTATCTCTATACCATTAATAAACAATTTATATGCATTCTAGTCCCAAAAATAATAATAATCATAGTGTGCAAAACAAGAAAGAAAGAAGATTTAAAGAAAGAAAAAAAAAAAAAAAAAAAAACAGTACGACGTCGACACCGTAGGTTTGACGATTCAGAAGTGGAGTAGGAAATTTTACACTGTAAGCACTATTTTGTTTTATACTAAATTCCACCACTACTAATTCTACAACATATCATCATAGCTATAATCATTACCCTCCCTAATAATTAGGTAATCATTAACTCATCTCAAACTTTTGCCAACACTTCTATACTAGAATCATGCTTTCCAACAGTAGACCAATGCATATATACATAAGATAATGCAACATGTACCTGTGATTGTTTCTTAATCAAAGAGATATCTTCACCGTGATGCTTCTGCGCAGCAACCTACGAACTGCCCTATGCGGTTCTCTTTCTTTCTTTTTTTGTTTTTTTTGTTTTTATTTTAGACTAGGAATAACCTAATAATTTTTCTGTGCCTAAACTTAAATCTAAAACGTGACCGATGGCAGAGAAGTGGGTCCAGCCCACCATCCCTTCTCTTCACGTAATGGGTCTTATAGATGTATTGGGAATAACTGAACTTTTCTTTTCTTCTTCTTTATACCTAGTGTACTAATTAAAGCTAAGGAAAGGGTATTTTAGCGAAAAGGGTCCAAAAGTGCTAAAACGACCAAACAGGTCGTTACAATCTTAAATAGATGCATCAATGAGATGGTCACATGTGCGTTTATTGTCAACCAGCAGTTTTACATTTACCAAATTACTTGCTCATAATAATTGAGTGAAGAGCACAATTTTCAGATTATGTAATCAAGACAATCCATCTGGATAATGCTGGTTTATATCCAAGCTGGTTTGGCATTAAATGCCTCCACTAAATTGCTAAACCATTGCTTATGAGAACAAAGCTTCATGTGATGGTCTGAGATATGATATATTGTATACAACATCACTTGTATGCTTCAGACCAATAAATTATGATAAATTCTCTCTTCACAATTGGTTCAGGGTTAGGAACCAGATATTTCTATCTAACAGGTTTTTTTTATGTGTGGTATATGATTAATTAATCTACCATGATGCACAAAGATGGATTTCCCCAAAGAAGATGGGATATATGTTTGTTTTTCTAACATAAGGGGGAAAGAATAAGTAGCTAGGAAATATGTTGTGAATTATCATTCCTATGATCCTCATTCAAAAAGTAATTCAAGTTAAATGCTAGAAACATTTGCTGACCCAAAACTAGTTTCATATTTCAGCTGCAAAATGCTCATATTAATATTATAATGTCCCTGAAGGACAAAGTATACAACATGCTTGAAGTATGGTAGATCAATCAGTTCCAAATGAAATAATCCTTGAAAAGGGAGAGGAGCAAATGATCAAAATGGTCATAATAAGGAGGCAATGTGCTCTTGAAGAGCATATGACATAACATTTCATGAAACCTCATGAGAGGTTTAGGTACCTAAAATAATGAAAGTGATGAGATCTCAATAAGTTATGTCACATTGCGAACCGATACAAATGATATATCATCGACGATATCTTTCATACAACATAGCGCAATACTGTAAAAGATTGTGAGGATCTAAATTCTATGTCTATAAAGCATGCTAACATAGACATTATTACCAAGTGAAATGATGCATTTTGGTAAGCTTCAAGCTTATTGGACCTGCAATCCAGACAACAGAAAATGTCACGCATTTAAATATTAATGGATATTGTCACTTAACAAAATTTATATGAAGAATTTTAAATGCCCGCAGCATATACAGGTTCTAAAATCTGTTTATAATTCTTATATGGATTAAATCAACCAAGGTGAATGCGATTTTATCATAATGAGTATTCATTGACTAAGGGAACAAATGACTCTACTATCCTTATGTCTTTATGAGTGTAAGTTGATTGCTTAAATATTATTCGAACTCTTGAAGAGTTTCCACAAACAATAGATTATCTGTTGAAAAAAGTTGAAATGAGAAACTTGCAGAATTCTTTGGTCCTGAAGTGTCATATCTTTATACAATTGATGCATTTATATATTTTGCTATGACTATGAGGGATTATAGTCATACGATGTTGTTCTACATGAGAGTCAAATCATATAAAGACTAGACGGCGTATACCGGTGTGCACACTTTGGATTATAGTGTATCTCTGTGTATGTAGTTGTGTACAATTGTAAAGATTTATGCATTGAGTAGTGATAGTATATATATTTTATATTGTTAATAAACATACATAAGTTTGCACTGTCTATGCATATATATAGATGAACATTAATACATATACACAAATGTTTGTCTATTACATTGATGATTGCACTGTCTATATATATATATATTTACAGAAGCTGGTATTAGTAAACAGTTAAAAAGTAATGCAGTCGGCTATTTTGTTAGTAGCGGTCATGCATGTTGTAGCTCGACGCCATGGCTGACAAAATATCTGTAGAAATTTTGTTGTTAAAATTAGCGGAAGTGTTCAAGTGATGGATGTAGAGAGTGTAGTAGTAGTGCCGTTGAGTTAGTTGTGTCACGTACCTTTTCAAAGCATGGGGCGTCACATATGCTCTTCTTTCTTTAATCCAGCTTTTCAAAAAGATAGTGCTGTGGCAAAAAGATAGCTATTTGTGCTTTACTGTGATTCAAAAACTTGCTGGCAAAACCAAAGGCTAAAGGTGAGGATAAGAATCTTGCAAGGAGATCCCTGATAACAAAATGATGCCAGCATTGTTTAGCAATGTACATGTTCACCAAATGATTATGCTAACCTTATCAAGTGATCACAAAATAAATTATCATGAAATATATGTACACATTCATCAAATGATTAGTACGAATGTAAAACATAGTAGCTAAACATAATTCCTGCAAGTTAAATTAACATTGATATTTCTAAGAATAAAATAAAGAGGAGATTAAAAGTTGTGAGGGCGGAAACAAAGACCAAGCATCACAACTATAATTAGGCAAAAACATTTCTTCATCTTGAGTTACTCAGCTCTGTGTTAGAATGACAACAATAAATTTTCAATTTGAGGTTTCTCTACTATGGACTATCTTTGCCTGCAGGTTTCACTTCAACTGTGTAGGCACATAAGATGAACAAAATATCACAACAACTCAAAGGGACATGAACAGTAGTGCAGTAGAAGTTCGCACAAAGGAAGAGAAACTGAATAATTTTCTTAACTTAATGACTACTTATCAATCCTATAAATAGAGGATTAAAGCAAATGCATTCGTTCAAATCTACCAAGCATAAGATTTACTGTGCCACCATCGTTTAGCAATCAAAGTAACATTTTTTTGGTGCCTGAAGTGACGTAGATTGCTGATTTAAATTTCTTTCTCCTGGGATTATTGTAACCCAAATTAAGATAGATAAAAACAAATATATTACTCATCGATCAATTTTCTTTTGTCTTGAAGGCCATTCCTTTGAATATTTTTCTTAAGAGCTGAAACAAAATGTCATACTGAAAATCGGCAAGCTTCTTGCATAAAAATGAGCCACCCATTTTCCATTTCTGACCTAAGAATAATTTATTGAAGCACATTATGCTCCCTTAAGAAACAAATCTTTTAGTCAGGGGAAATATGAACTATGAGAAGAAAAAATACAACACGGCATTTCCTTTTGCATTAGTTTTCACCATATCCACGTGAATGTGGAAATAAGCTAATACCTCTTCAGCTAAAATCTGCATTTTTCTATGAAAGCAACCTCTGCCAACAATACATCATATACTGGTTTAAGAGTATGAACTTTCCACGAAGAGAACCTATTATATGAAGGCCCCAGCTATGCCTTAATATAAAATCATATCTTCATACATAAAACCGCAAGTTTAAATGGTTTAATGGAAAGAGGGTCCTATGCATTCATACAAAGGACATATGTTGTTCATCACAATGAGAACTTCATATAGTGTGAACATTATCAAAACACACTCAATGGAAAGAAGGGGAAGGTAAACTGCAAGCATTTCGAGAAATTCATATAATTTGGTCATGGTTACATCATCAACTCAATGAAAAATGAAAAATCTGAATATGGAACTCCAATATAATGACCAGCAGACTTCTTTTCCCTTAATTCTATTATCCAAGATATATTATTTTGAAGTCCAAGGCTAAATTCAAGCAGTCAGTAGAAATAAATTACTATACCATCTATAGGTGTGAAATTCATACGTATTAAAATTGGTAAACATAACGTAGCAGCTAATAGATTTAGAAGTAATAGAAGATTCAGTTATATGCGAAATTGTGAGACTGACATTTCGAGTACCTTTCTACCCTTTTGATAGAGCTCGGTTGGTCGTTTTTTGTCTAGTGCCGGGAAGGTCCGTCTTTGGTGGGCAGGTTTTGCTGGTTTCTTGGTTCTGAGCTAATCTCCATAGCATTGTCCTTTCTTGCTTCAGCTGTTATGCCTCTCGTTCTGGTCGTAGTAGAACCTATGGTTTCATAGTCGGGTATGCCCTTGGAATTGAGACTCGTGTCCGAGTTTTGAAGATAGAAAGTGTTTTACCCCGTGTACAAAGGTACCAGACAGTATTCCCCGGGCAGTTTGAGTTAGAAGTCAACGAATCGAATCGACGTGATCTCGAGCCGAACTCCGAGAAAATCACAGACACCGGCTCATCGTCGACGGGTCATCGACATAGTCGACAGACCGTCGTTGTGCAGCGTCGACAGGGTTCCGCAGCCTTGCATCTGCAAGCGCAGGTCGACGGAGCAAGTCGACGTACCGTCGACACGTCGTCGACCCACTCGTCGAACCGCGCCGCTGTAACTTTTTGGCTTCCAAATATAAATATGTAGTTCACGACCTTATTTCTTATTTTCCTCTATTCCAAATCAGAGAAACCCTAATAGTTTCTCTCCCATTTTTCATCATTATTAGTGGAGATTTGGTAAGATCCGAGCCCGCAACCCGTGCTTGTCAAGAGAAGGTAGTTTCTAGGGTTTTAAGGTCAGGAAGCTTAGAAGTTGGAGTTGAAGTGATTCTTGGAATCTTAGACCCCTCAAGGTATGTAAATGATTTCTACCCTTGTATTTAAGTTTATTATCAAGAGTTTTAGTGATTTTAAGTAAATAGAGGATACTTATGGAAGTGGTAAGTTGATGAAGGGTAATATAGTGATTTGGGATTATTTTAAGAGATGATTGGAAATGGATTTAAAGTACATTTTGATATATATATATATATATATATATATGTGTGTGTGTGTGTGTGTGTGTGTGTGTGTGTGTGTTATCATTGTGTTGTGGGTATTGTGGTTGATGTTAGATTGAATGAGAAGGCGAAGGGCTGTTGAGCTTACAAAGGAAACGTTGTCCATAATTCGTTAAGCTCTATATGTATTTAAAGATAGTTAGTAAGAGAGGAAAATAGTCTAATTAAGGCCTATGTTATCTTAATTGTAGACTTCCAAGTTCGAGAGGTAGAAATTGGACGATTGGGTATACTTCAAGGTATGTTAAGGCTAACCTTTCTTTCATTTTTGGCATGGTCTTATAATATGAATGAACAAGCAAGTAAACGAGTTTCCATATTACTCTACTCTTAAAAGCACTAAGAGTACTTCAGTCTACATGTTCCTATGCCCCATCTATGATTGTTCCTTCTGTTCATGGGTCTTGAGATTTCTTATATTGATAATGTTAGCTCAAAGAATGTTCATTGGAGATAGTACGACCTCATGTCACTCCGAGAGTTCTATGTATTCATTTCATTTATGCATTGCATCTATATTCATATGCACATTGACCGTGACTTAAGGCGTTATATACGCACTATTATATTATGATATATGAATCGGGCCGTACGTTCCTCGGCACTACTATTATATTTTGATATATGGATCGGGTCGTACATTTCCTTGGCACTACTATTATATTATATATGGATCGGGCCGTACATTCCTCGGCACTATTAAATGATATATCGATTGGGCTGTACATTCCACAAAGACTATCAGTTATATTATGACCCATGCATATCATACGCCCTTAGAGGTAGTTTCAGTTATACAAAGTATGTAGATATTCTCGATGTTAGCTACGGATGCATTCGATATTGAGATTAGCTTTTATGTTTCGTATATCTCTCATGACTTCTATGTACTTGTTATTCTTGTGCCTTACTCAAAAGACATTATCCGTACCGACTCCCCATTGTTCTGGGTCAAGGCCGCGTCTGTTTGTGCAGGTACCCGACAAAAAATCCGTGCCTTAGTGAGAATTCTATCCCAAAGGGTGGTCGGTGCGCTCTATTGATCCTAATTGTAGTCTATTTTGGTATGCTAGCCCTTTGAGATGTATATGCAAATATGGTGAAACAGGGCCTTGTCCGTCTTTTCTCTGACTTTCATTCCAAGAGAGGTCTCAGGACAAACAGTATGTATTAATTGATGATGTAGCCTTGTCGGCTCCCATTCTTTTGTGTATAGTATATGTAGCGACTCTAGCGGCCTTGCTAATCGTTCTTGAGCATGTATGTGTGTATACGCATTACGGAAGTTTTTGATGTTTTCTTCACGAGATCGGCTTTATGCCATTTATGGGCCCTTGATGTTCGGTATGAGATTCATATATGTGTTTAGGGGTGTTTGGTCGCTAGAGGTCAGACACTCGTCACGACTCATCGGTTGGGTCGTGACATCAGTGGTGCCCATCATTGGTGCAGTAGGTAATGGCTGGTTGGCAGGTTCTTTTTCCTCATAATTCAGAACAGCTAGCTTGTCCTAATTTTTGGAAAATAATCTTTTCATTTGGATTCTGAAAGTCTTTGCTCTTAATTGTCTATGCGCATTGTCAAGAAGTAGCACTTTTCTCTACAGTGAGAAAGTTACTTAGTCATGATGATTGTCTTAAGTTTATAAATTCGATCATATGAAACACCTTTGCACGACAGACGTCATAAATCTCTTGTACTGTGAGGATCAACATCTTCGCTGCTGATTGGTCCTAGGTGGAGGCTATTGTGCTACCAGTGTGATCGGTGACCATAACTTCAAATTGGATTATGTTATAAAGTAGTAAAAAGACATTTTGAAGTTTAATAAGTAAGGCATATTGTAAACATAAATGAGATATCTAGAAGTTAATTAAGATGCAAGGAAAGTTGTTGAATTTAGAGAAAGTATGCACTGATTAAGAATACATTAGTGTCATAGCAGTCTCAGTTGTTGAGTTGAACAATTTAATCGCACAGATGTGTATTTAAGGGTAGCGCAAATGTACTTTTTATAAATGAAGCAAAAAAATCCAAACATCTTTTAGTACTTCTTCAAAGGATGAGTATTTTTCGATGCTATGTTCATCAGTAATACCTAGGAATAAGTTGGGTGGATCGTTCGCAATGCATGCACTAGATTGGCCTTGGTGAAGTAGTTCTTAAAAATGGCATCTTACAATTTTAGCACGCCATTGAGCAGAAATGTTGGTCTTCATTTATCATTGAAAGTTCACCATCGATGTAGAATATTTGTCCCTGTAAATTCAGAAATTGATTTAGTCTTTGTTGAGTGGAAAAATAGTTTCAAAGGATTGGAAGGTTAAATGTCACTCTTCGTTGTTGTACTTGTGGCTACATTTAGATATCAGATATGAATATTGATTCTTCTTCAAAGGGAACAAAAAGAAGATTGCCTTACGGGATGTGTTCCTAGCCGTGTACTTAATGAGTCGTCGTTGAATTGTTTTGGCCCTGCAAAACAGGTGGTTTCAGAAATGCTGCTGCACCTGTGTTGGATCCTCCAAAATTACACTATTTTTGGAGGATCTGACACGCACCCGTGGATATTTTTGAAGAGTCCAAGTAAGTCATTGGAAGCAAATGTTACAAAAGTTGTATTGTCATTACCATGCACCTAATGTGGTAGTTTCTAGATATGTGGGATCTAGGAGTATTGTTGTGTTGTATCTGCTCCATATCCCTGCATGGATATGGATATTTATTTTTGGTTAGTCCTTAGGTGTTTAGAAAGAGAAAAACATAATTGTTTATGTATTTTACCTGATGACGATTTTACTACTCTTCTAGCCAAGAAAACGGGATAGTCTTTCACCTTCTCTAAAGGTTCATTTCTATAATGTTCAACGGAGTCCTCCCAAAGTGTCAGCTTTTTAGGCTTTTTTCTGTGGATGATACAAAGCAGATGTTCAACAATTTGAATTGAAGTAATATGATTTCACAACCACGTAAATGATGTATAAGCCAGGCTTGATAAATAACAAACACAAAAAATCAAATTATTACATATCCAAGAAAATATTTTCAAATTATTATACAGAATAAATAATGAATTTTTCAGGTGGTGCATTTGGCTTGTGCATCTTCAAATGGCTGAAGGAGTTGAATAGTTGTATCTTCTAATGATCCAAAACAGACTAAGTTATTGTTCTTTGGGAAAGAAAGGAGGTTTCAAGCAAAAAAAAAAAAGTTGTACTTCTAGCAGATAATCACCTACAAATTAATAGGAACAGTGAACATACATGAACTCCTATTAAATGCAGCTACAAATGCCTAAGTTGTAAAATACTAAAACCAAATATGCATACGTATTCAATTACTTCCGAAAGTGCAGCAACAATAACCAACTTACAAAAAAAAAAAAATACCTACCCAATGATGGCCAACAATTTTCCCAAATTTAACAAAAAACAAACTTAACTATAGCTGAGGAAGTCTTGGTCATTCAAAATCCTCTGCATCATATTTCTTTTGTCTTGTGGCATAATACCCGAGAGAGTATAGACTTACTGAGTATCTATAATGATGAATTCTTGGATTTTCTTCCCATTTGCTACATTACTTGGAAGTCCAGCATTAACAAGTAATCCAAAGACATCTTTAGATAAAGAAATAATAAATTAATAAGTAAAAAATAGATTGTGAGTTTGTAAATGAGACATTGAAGTTTTTTTACTTACCAAATTCAAAATCATTCACTTGATACTCAATAGCATCAAAAGATGTGACAGAAGTAATGGATTCTCTGGAGGAATGACTTTCTTAATTGGTTCAACAATAGTATTTCTGTCAATTGTCCAAGCTTGTCCATTGAATGGATTAGCATATGCGGGATTCGGTTCTTTCACTTGTGCAATTGACACCAGGTATGTTTAGAATGGTTTGAAATACTTGTCAAATTGCATTATATCAACATTCCAAATGATGGCACAATTTGATTTTCCTGCAATCAAATAGCACATAAGGTTGTTATTAAATTATGGAAACATGTGTAGTTCGTAGACTATAAAAGCCGTAAAGGCACCTCTTCATCCTGCAAAACCATTAGTTGGTATTTTCCGGTTTTGTCTTTCTTGTCTCTGGGAGGATATTTATCTACCACTTGAATTTTGCATATCCAATCCTCAGTTTTTGGAGTGATTGAGTTGATAGTATATCTAACTGCCATGTCGATCTAATCTGGAATTATGCAACAAACGGACATCAATACAATATATATTAACAATGATAATAGTGACAATGTTCTATACACTGAGAAAAGGTAGATAACAACGCAATTGTTTATGTGATGTACCAAACAATAGCCTCAATCCATGGAAAAAGCCTTTTCAATGACTTCATCATAGACTACATTATAGGTAGAGTGGTCGTCGTTGTCCTCAGCTATAGATGGTCTAATTAATATCTTCACGCAATTAGAACTTTTGGCTCGTGATAAAGTGACATACAATTGACCATGGAAAAATGTTGGTTCACGCAGGTAAATACCAATAAAATCTAATGTTTGACCTTGCGCTTTATATATAGTCATGGCGTAACATAATCGTATTGGAAATTGGGTTCTTTTAAACTGAAGAGGTAATTTTTCATCTTGCGATGTTAGGAGAGGGATTCGTGGAATGAATACATGTTTGTTTTTAAAATCCCCACTTGATATTGTTGCACTGATGATATGACTTTTGAAATCGTTACATATTAATCTAGTTCCATTACATAGACCGTCACAAGGATTTAGATTACGTAATAACATAATCGGACAATTTTTTTGTAACGTCAACCTGTACGGAGGTAAACCTGCACGATTTAAACTGTGCATGAAATCTTCATATTCGCTTTGATCTTTTGGATCAATTGTTTCATTAATAGCCAGGTAATTTTTTGGAGGGGTTGGGTATTGTGCTATTAGCATATTATTAATTTCATCAAAAAAGTTAATTTTTGTTGTTAAAACAGCGCGAGAAGTAATAAATGAAGCATCCGAATTATGTACATGTAAATTGGGAAAAATAACTTTGAATAGAAGTTGTAGGGATTCTTGTTCGGAAGTAAATGGAATAATTAAAGAATGAGGAATTGTAATTTTTCCTTGAGTATTTCTCTTTTCGTTCCCATTACCAACTCGCATTAAGTATTCGCAGAAAGCAAGATCTATTTTTGCACGCATATTTTCTGTCAATTGTAAAATTTTAAGTTGATTCCAAATATCAAGGCACAATAAACTCTCACTAATAAATCTTGTTTTTTTCACTACGTACAACGGGAAGGGTCTGTCTAAAATCACCGCTGAAAACAATTACTTTTCCACCAAATAGTATATTGGTCTCCATTAAATCTTTTAAAAGTAAATCTAAAGCCACAACCATTTTCTCTTTCACCATTGAGATTTCATCCCATACAATTAACTTAGTGTCTCGAATCAAAGAAGCTAATGGATTTTGTTTGCTTATATTACAACTAAAATTTTCTTCAATGTCAATGGGTATTTTAAAGCGTGAGTGAGCGGTTCGACCTCTGGGAAGGAGTGAAACCGCTACACCTGAGCTTGCTGTAGCTAAAGCTATGAACCCGCTATGTCTAACAGTAACTAATAACGCACAGTATAAAAAGCTTTTTGCCAGTTCCATCGGGGTCGTCAATAAAGAAAGCGCCTGATCAGTTCGAAAATATTCTTTCAATTATGATATGGTAAGCTCTTTTTTGTTCGCTATTTTTTTTTTCTAACAATAAATCTTGTTCACTAACTGTAATACTTCTTTTGGAATGAACATTTCCAGCTTCTTTTTTCTATCTCAGGGTTTTTTATCATTTCCGGTATAGGTTGGAATTCGTTGATATCACGACCAATTGAATGTAACATATCATTAATATGATTTAATACTCTATGACGTATTTCTCGTGTGCCTAAGTTGGTATATTTCTTAAAATCCTCAAACAACGGGTTCTCAAAATTTTCCCACAATTCTTTTAGATTAGTAGGATTGCAATAAGTTAATAATGTAGCAAATAAATGCCTCAGACTGTATGGCATTCTGTAACTTATAGCTTCGTACATACATGCTATCAAATTGTTATCACAAAGTAACAATCCTCATTTTTTCGGTTGGTATCTCAAGCTACAATTCACAAATTTGTATAACATTTTGTCCTCTACATTCATTAGTAGAAATCTAAGATAATATCTTTCTCTTTCGGTTGGATGGCATGTTACAACATGACCAATAACTTTTCCTTGTTTGTGACGGGACCATGTTTTATCTATTGACCACACAAAGTATTCTGGAAATTCTCGGTATAGTAAATTAAGGTTTTTAGCATCTTCAGCATTCATCAAGAAGAATTCTGTCAACATCGTTTTTCCGATCGTAGGATTATTTAGAATTTTAGTAATGTTATCAGTACTTTTGAAGGAAACAAATTGTTGTCCTTCTAGATGTAGTTGAAGGTGATATACACTTGGAATCATTTCAATATGAAAAGCAAATATACGCCATGTAGCTTCAAGGTGATACCCATCTATGATTGATATTCTTTTATTTCATCTATTTCTATATTTGTATCATTTGAATGTACGTCAAATACAATTTTATCATGTCCTTTGCAAATATACTTATAAATGTATTTAATAACTTTGATATCAGAACAAATCTCTACATTTATATGATATCTAAATTTACAAGTAAAGATGGATTATAAGGAACAACCAATGAATTATCAATTAGATGTTCTCTAATTTTTACACTTTTGCCGGTGTTTCGTCTTCTATAAATTGGATATGAATTTTTTCCCTTGTTTATTCAGCAAACTCTCTTGGATATTTAAACTTGTAGTAACCTTTCTTTCTAGTACACATACTTGTTGGATTTAACACACCACAAGGACCATGAATCATATGTTTTGTAACAAGTGCACATAATTCAGGATTAGTATCAGGATCTGGTAATTCACAAACATATTTTTCATATGCTTGAGGAGTTAATAACTGGTATTTCTCCTCTAATGTAATAAGAAAATGAGCATGCAGAAGTCCCCTTTTTTGGAACTCTACAGTATACATAAATGCCGCAACTTTACCAAATATATTTCTCCTTAAGATGTCTTTTTTTAACTCTTCTAATTTTGCATGAAATATTCGGCTAACTAAATCCGGTCTATTATGTACTTCATCCATTCGTAGGATATTGGCTTTTATTTTAGGCCATGCAGGATTACGTGTCATAGTCAAAAATATATCAGGTTTTTCAAAACGTTGCACCAATGCAATAGCATCCATATATCGGCGACGCATGTCTCTTGGACCTCCTGTAAAGCTATGAGGAAGATATCTATTTCTACCTATTTGTGAAGCTTCTCTTTCTCCGTGATGTAACACATCTAAGAGTCCTCCAAACATATCTATTATAAATAAATCTTGATTAAACGAAGTAAAATCTAATCATTGGCATTCAATTTTAATCCATTTATCCACTGTATATTGTTGAAATAATCTTCCAGAATGCAAAATTGTATTTTCATCATCTCTTATTTGCAGTTTGTAACAATAATACTCACGGCAAGAAACAATATTTCTTTTTGCGTTTTCCTTTTTGCATGTTTTCGGCTTCCATATCAAGAATACCATCTATTGAACACATATTCCCTTCGTGTTTGTTACGCCCTATTTTGAATGGGTCCAATATAGTTTGCAACTTAGCGGTTCCGGTTTAAAAGGGTTAGAGTCGCCACCTAATTTTTAAGGAAAAATAGGAAACCTATATGTATTTGTGTGTCTACTCCATTTTTAGTGTTCTAGATAAGGGTTTTATTAAGTTGTTGGGTCGAATCTTAGACTTAGTTTAACCGAACACTAGGTTTTATTTTTTTTATGATTACATGTTTTCAAAATGTTATGACTTAATGAAAAGCTACACTCCATATACGGTTGATCAAGTATTCATAAAGAGATAGTAAAAAAAAAAAGGATATATAAAAGGATAAAGCGAATGTACCTCGTAAGTATAAAAAGTATCAGTACAAAGAGTGTATATATATGTTAAAAGAATATAATTATATTAAGAATATATATAAAAAATGTAAGACTATGTAAAAAAAAATATATCAAGATATAAAGAATGTGCTTGTAATATGCGTCTATGTATATCAAAAGAATGTATGTATATTAAACATATATAAAAAAAAAAATATTTCAAGTGTAAAAGAGTAAACCTAAAATGTATAAAGAATTATATAGCTAGGTATATTAGTGCATAAAGAATGTAAAAATAATTTACGACATTGGTAAAATTTTATATAACGAAATTATTCAAAAAGCGAAATTTATTTGACTTGTTTCTACCATTTAGTTAAAAAGAGTCTTTGTTTAATGAATATCCTATCAAAAGAATAAAGAACAAAATAATTATAAAGAGTATTGGTAAAAAATAAGTTGTGGATAAAAAATAGTGAAATGTGTAATGCCTCTAAAGAATAAAAGATTTGTAAATGGACGACTTAATATTTGCCTAGCGTCAAAATGTTAATTTAACTTAATTAAAATATGTATTAGTGTACACGAAACAATATAAAATGTAAGTTGTATTAAGAGTGTATAAAGAATATAAAATAAAGGATGGACTAGTATTTTTGCGTAAACGTCAAAAGTGTGAATTTATTTAATAAAGTATTTATACCAAGTCAATTTACTATAGTTATGGAAGTATTGACCTAAGTCTTGCCTAAAGCGAATGACAATTTTAAGTTTAACAAATAAGTCAACCCGTCATTCCAAAATAAATTTTCCACTATACTATGAGTTTATGTTTTGTACGGTTATAAAAAAATGCGGAAAGTAAATACAAACAAGCGATTGTTCCTTCCGAGTATCGTGTTCGTGATGTATCTCCATTCGATAAACACTTAGTAAATGTGTTAGTAAGAGAATAAGTAACTATTGAGTGAATTAAAGAAATAATGAATAAACTTAAAATAAAAACATCTTTGTACATGGGAAGAAATACAATTTCTTCATCGGCCAAAAGTAAGTATTCTAATAAATTGCAAGATGAAAGAAAAAGTTTAGTTAAAATAATTTGAAAAAGTTAAAAAGTAAGATATATGACATAAAAGTCTTTAAAAAGTGATTTGAAAGGTCCAAAAAGTAATGTGACAAAGTTTAAAAAGTAGTTTGACAAAAAGTTATTGAAAAAATGATTTGACATAAAGTTTTTGAAAACATGATTTGACAAAAGAATGATGAAACTTGATTTGACCTAAGATTAGTGTAGTGTATGTAATGTAACAAATGTATAGGTGGATAATGTATGTAAAAAGAACATAAGAATAAAAAAGAAAATATAGGTAAATATAAATATGATGTATAGCCAATGTAGAGTAAAATGTAAATAGCAAAATATATAGAAAAAAAAAATAGGCATGTAGTGTGATGGTATTGACAAAAGTGTAAAGAAAATACTTGACAATGTATACATGTATTGAAAATAAAGTTGTAGAGACAATATAGCAAAATATAAAGATAATGCATAAAAAATGTAGAGACAATAAGTCATTCCTTTTAATGAAAAGTTTATCTTGAACAAGTAATGTAAATATGTACATGTATATATATAACATAAAAATATATAAAAGAATAGATAGATGTAAGATAATATAAAGGAAAAGTGTGGAGAGTATAATTTAAAATGTAAAGAAAAATGTATAGGGAATACAAAAATATAGAAACAATATATGAGGAAATTTAAAGACACAATGTATATAAATAAATGTAAAAATAATATAGATAAAAAAAATATAAAGACAATGCAAGTAAATAAATGTAAAGACAATATATATGAATAAGTAAAGCAATGTATGAATGAAATATAAAGACAACTAAAAAAGAAATATAGAAAGAGGAAGAAAGTGCTAGCGCTACTTTTACATAGAAAAGAAAATCTGTAGTGTAGAGAAGAAAAATGTATGTGAGGTAGTGTGCAAGTGATGAGAAAAATGAGGGGAAATCCTCCTTTATATAAAAAGCAAGGTAAAACTTTTTATCCAAACCCATAAACTATGAGCAAAACCAGAACTTCATAAAACTATGGCTTACAAACCATGTCTTAAATCTTATCTAAATTTAAAATTAGTTCCTCCGGCTTACGTGTAATAATGGTATGTAACTAAAATAATAAAGTATAAAAATATATTTAAGGTAATTTCGTGAATAAAGTAAAAAATGTGATTTGAATTAAGGAGACACCTTTAATTAATTGAAGTAAAACGCATTGTATTAGCATGTTGTTTTTATGCAAACGACTATAACAAAATAATTATTTAAAATGAAAATAAATTGATAAAAATTCCTATTATTTAAAAATAAGGACAATCATCAATAAATTATATTAAAGTTAAAAAATGTATAAAAACAGTATTTTGTGCTATTTAATGACTAGGAAGCCTAAAGTTAATTTTTAAATACGGAGGGCCAAAATTGGGTGTCAACGATGTTCACGATACATTAAGTTATTGGGTCGGAACTTGGCTTGAAGGTTTTATTTTTTTAATACCGCAATGCCATCCATTTTGACCATAAGGGAATAGCAATGGATATTGTAATGAATCACAACAATCGTAATAGTAATTTACTATTTGACTTCTACTACTTTTTGTGTATATGTGAATATGTGGCGCAGACACATAATTATTATTATTATTATCATCTTCTACCCATATCCCAGCAACTCCTGAAACTGTTGGTAAGTTGTAGATTCGTTGATCTAGACCAGCATTACATCTAAGGGCAATGTAGAAATCAGACAGTTGGGAAATATTTATTAAAGACTTCAAAAACTTAAAGTAGGGATTGTAAGATTTTAAGATGTCCAACAAAGATTTCATAATTTTTTCATTAAGCTTGTTTGAGCATGCCATTCGATTCCGCAATTCGTTTTCACTATCAAAGAAATACAATTGTAAGTTCTTAGCTTTTTGATTAGTTGGAACCAAATCATTTATAAAATGGTACATTCGTCCTTGGACATTAAGGCCTCATTTGTTTGCACTTAATGGAGATCTGAATCTAAGTGGTTCAGATCTTAAGCCATTAAGTGCATTTGTTTACATTCAGTTCTAACCACTTATTTGGTTTGAATAGGTCTTAATCATTAAGATCTTAAACAAAGTCTGAATATCATTAGGAGATATTTTGTATGGATAATTTTTACCATTTATTTTCTAATATTTTGTTACTTTTTAAATTAACCCGCCCCGCCCACGATTATATATTTATTATGTTTTAAAAAAATGTACCCCGCCCCCCGCCGCCGCCCCCAACCACAGCCCCACATGCATACTCGCCCATTACTAGCGAACATAAATATTTCAATTTTTTGTCAAATAATATTTTTATTTTATTAAAATTTGTACTAATATTTTGTTACTTTTTAAACTAAATTATATATTTATTATGTTTTAAAAAAATGTTATGCACATTCAGATGTTGAAAAACAAATAGTCTTAATCATTCAGTGTTCAGATCTAGAGTCAACATCTTAGTCATTTAGATGTGCATTCAGTTTCAGACGTCTTAATCTTAATGAAAACAAATGAGGCCTAAAAGTATAAACTCCATTACTTCATTTTGCCAAATTTTTATCATAAGTTACTCCGAGTGATATGAAGGCGAATATGTTATTGTATGTTCTAATGTAAGTTCGAAATTCCTTTGATTCCTCAGTGTTTTCCAAATACAAATTTCTTAACTCTTGTAGCATTTGATGTGAAATTAAGTGAATCGAACCATTACTACAACAAAATGTAGGTGGTTCATATTCAAACTCTTTGGCTCCACAAAATTCACAATTCGAAACATCTTTCAAGCTAATATAACCGGTTTTTGCTTGTGCACTACTTAAGGTTCCAACTTGTATGAAATCTCTTCCTGCATATTAAACTTTAACGTAAGGACGAAGTAATAGGAAACCTAGGAAATGTGTGGTGAATCTTGTTTTTAGTGAAACGGTTGGAACCAACCTTGATTTGTAGTCACCGCTGACTTTTTACCATGATGTGCATGCGTTGTGCCTGACGATGATCCTGTTCATTGAATAAACAAAACTTTTTAGCTTAAGTTATTTTTTAGGTAAATTTGTAAGTTGTAGAAAAACTGCCTAACCCGTTTTACCAAGAAGCAGTGACCGTCTTACAATAGAGGAAGCCTACTCCGCGAAAGAAGTGCTAACTTCAAAGGATGATGGATGCTTGAATTAGCTAGAACTGAATTGTCGTGCAGACAATGCCTTTTTATTTTAGCTTTGTTTGCTCATTGTCTAGCTAAACATGCCTCCTTTTTTTCAGGTGCCATTAGTTTATATAACTCCCGTTGCCTAGCTCTTTTCTTAACATTTATGGTTTCAGAGGTTTAATTTTTTCTACATTTATCGTCTGACATTACTGCAACTTTTCTAATATTTTTTGTAAAAAGGCTTTAATGAGTGCCATATATTCAGTCTGATTGTATAATTTTAAGAAAACAACTCAAACAAATGTAGAGCACATATTTTCTATATTCAAAGTAAATAAACAACAAATAAAGAGACAGGCAAATCCCACAACAACAAAATAAATTGAAGAAGCAAAGCGACAATAATCAAACAATGCAGAAGAGTGACACTTACTTAAATCAAAGAGGCTGAATATGCATATGAACACAATTATTGCAACTCACAGTCAAACCTGCAACAAATAAGATCAAACATAACATAGCAATCCAACTATTAGTAATATAAAACTTATTGTTATTTTCTACTCTTTGCAGCAATCTGCTTTTATTCTGCATTAGGAATGTATTTATTTGGTACAAACATATTATGACATCTATTACAGGTTAACACACCGCACGACACTATCTTATTGACAGTTTTCAACTTCTTGGATTTTATGACTCTTTTCAACTCAATTTTCATATTTTACATTATGAATGTCATAGAGTAACATGCAGCTCAATAAAAGGCATCACATTATCAATACAAAGAAATATATAACTATAGGAACCAAACTCTAGATCAAATTATTAACCAATATTAGCACATTCATATTTATCCAATAGAGCCATTACTTTAGAAGTATTGATATCTTAGTGGAATAGTTCATGAAATATCAACAATGAGAAATTAGTCCACCATCGGATTTTCCTTTTTGGCTTTAATAATTTTTAACTATGTACTACCTCGATGAGTCATTATCTCGGAAAACTTATCAATGATTAAGTAATAAGTAATTGTTAGTTCAATTATGGCCTTAGTTGAAATAGCCAAATTCATTGGTGTAAGTTGATTAAGGTCATTAGCCTCTAATTTGTTACATACTTCAAGGATGTTTGTTTGCCAAAATCTCCTAAACACCATCTTCTTCATTATTCCTTTTTTTTTTTTTTCCAATCCAACATTCTGTAGCTTCCCTCACCACCAGTATCTTTTTTTCTTCTCCTTTCTTTAAGAAAATTATTATTCCTTGAACTCCATATTAATTCAAGTAATAGCATAAGTTGTCATTCTTTGAACTCCTCATTACTGGAATAAAAGCATGAGAACCCATATCTATTACTAAGAATTTCGAGATTGAAATAGATGCTAGAATTTAAAAGCACGAAAATCGATATATCATGAATTGGCTAGTCGATTCTTATTAACTTAATCTTTAAGCAAAACCCCATTTCTCATCAAAATCTCACCTGATTTTTTTTTTTTTTTGGAAAATTCAAAGTTGTAATTCTTATAAAATTAAGCTACTTCTACCTTATAGATAAAAGTCTTATCAAAACCCATTACACATCTAGATCTTTGTAAAGATCAAAATCCTTACACATCAAAGAATGATATCAAAAATCAATTTCTTGCAATCCTTTTTGACTCATATCTTGGTAAAAATCAAAACTTTATGAAACCACAGAACTAAATCCATCAAATGCCTAAATAGATACTGATGTAAATCCAGAAAAAGAGAGAAGCTTGCAGAGCAACAGAGAAGATCAGGGAGAAAAAAATGCCTGAGAATCACAGTAGAGAAGATGGGGGATGCGAGTGAGTGATAGTATGATTGAATGAAGAATGTAGAAGATGAGAAGCAAAAAGTAGAAAAATGTAGAATATAAAAGGATTTGCTGGTAGATTTATAAAAAGAGACATGTGAATTGTCATAATTGCCCTTAAAATATAAGGAAGCAAGGACGTTGATCCTTGCTTTTAACCCACTCTTCTGTTAAGTAGAAATAACATATGTTTATAAAGCAAGTCAAGAATGCACTTGGAGTGATTTCAACAATATTATGTGCCGATGCCACTCTATCCAAAAACCGAAGATGCAGCTGCATATATAGACCAAATAAAGAGGAGATTCATAAAAGGACTAAAGAGGGGATTCATAAAAGGACAGAGCATATTCAGCAAAGTTGTTCTTCCCACGTGATCTTCAAAAGAGTGGTGATATCTAGTGCAACAGATTCATTCGAGTGATGATATGATTGATTTGTTCACCAAGTCTCTACTAACTGCAACTTTCGCAAAGATGGTCAAGATTGGAATGTGAAGACTCAAAGTATTTAGATTGAAGTTCTCATACGGGAGTTAATACACGTCGTACTCTTTTTTCCTTAACCAAGGTTTTGTCCCAATTGGGTTTTCCTGATAATGTTTTTAATGAGGCAGCCAAAATGCGTATTATTAGAAATGTGTACTCTTTTTCCCTCACTAGAATTTTTTCTAGTAAGATTTTAATGAGGCACATTATCTATCGAACAGACATTCAAGGTGGAGTGTTATAGATAAATATCTTTTGTTATAGATGTCTATCATATCATAGATAAATATCATTATCTCTATCTCTAAGAGAGAAATTAGGCTTTGAACTTTGAGATTAAATCAGTTTTTCCCTATAAATAGAGGTTCTCCTTCATTGTAAAACATCCCTCAAGAAAAATAGAAAATTTCCCTCTCTTCTCTCTTTCTCTAAAATATTATTCTTGCTTGCTTTATTATTTTATAACACATAATAATAATTAAATTACTATAATAATCCAATTCAAACCAGGCGTAAATGACTCCCTTAGAATTTTTTAGGAGGAAATGGGATGAAATGGCCACTTACAATTTCAAATTGGGTAAATGACCCTCTTAGTTTTAGCAATTTTTTTATTTTTTATTTTTCTATACATTTTCCTACATGGCATTTTACATGGCAACAAAGGGTATGTTTTTGTAAAACTGAATGTAAAAAGGGTATCTCTGCAAAATTATAAAAATTTGTATTAATATCAAAGCAATACAAATGTTCTATCTTTGGAATTGTGTTTTCCTCAAAAGCAAAGTTTCTTAACTCCTCTTAACATCAAAAATTTGTTTTGATTAATATAAAATTATCAAAGTAAAGCTTCAATACAAATGCCATTGGATGTAAATTTTTCTCTTAGCACTCTCCAAGTGTTGCTCTTTTTCCTTTTTCATTGCATTTGATCTTTAGATTTGGGTCGTGTTTTCCAATGAAACAAACCTTGATAAGAAAAGTTTCTTAACTCCTGTTGCGATGTGTTAACATCAAAAATGAATTTCTCCATTGATTTTCAATTAGATGACTTCAAATTGAACGCCCTTAGATTATTAATGATTCTCCATTGATTATCAAAAATAATACGGCCCAACATTTCTTCAATCTCCATTTGGTCGGTTTTCTTCGATTTTATTATTAATAAGGGCTTCACAATTTTCACTCCCCTTCTCTAGAACTCTCTAGTGTTCCCTTGTATTGGATCAAGTAAATTTAAAGTTCTCTTAGAGGTGGAACTTTTTGCTACCACCCAAAGTCTTCCTACACCATCTAAGTGTTGCTCTTTTGAATGAAAAGGTATGTAAAGCACTTTTTCATTGGTTCTTTGGCTATATACCTATCCTTTTATTTGATGTCCTCCAAATTAACTAAAAGAGATTCTCGTTATGACTAAAAAGCTCCTAGTCATCTAAATCTATTGGATCGGAGTCGCGCACACCACGGAAATGACCAGGTATGTATAATTATGAAGAAAACACCGATCCTTTTCAAATGAAACAAATGAATATGAATATGAATACGGAATACGAGAGATGTATAAATACGAATACAAATATGGATACGGATATGGATATGACGTGTGTATGTACACAAACATGCATTAAAACACTATGGAAGACAAGAAAGTTTATGACGATAGTTCTAACCTCATCTTATACTATTTCTTATGTTGTCTCTTATGCTTCTATAATGATGTTGATTATGCTTTACATACTCGCGTACCGACGTTCTTTTTGTTTGTGGACGGCATTTGCGTCATGCCCCCGCCCAGTGGCCGGGGAGAAGAGTGATTCGACTATCTATTCTTTTGTGTACATACTTATGGGCATGGCGGATATGAGACATACTCTTTTAGTCGACATGTGTATATGGTTAGATGTATTTGGCACTTGCCGCTTATATTTTGGATATCGTTAGCCTCGTATTGATATGGGCATAGTTGTTGATGATGATATAGACGTATTGTTGCCCAATGACATTAGTATGAATGATGGATAAAAAGTATGACTTAGTCATGTGACTCACCTAGATGTAAATGTGAATGTACGATAAGAGGTGCCCAGCGGGATCCGAATGACGGGGAATGAGTCGAGAGAAGATGAATCTGTTGGGAAAAGAGAGTGACGATGAATCTTCGTACGGCCACACGGAGAGAATGTCGAAGTTGGGGGGAAAATGAGGTAATTCTATTTTTCCTCTCCCATGATAATGGAGGAAAATCGTCATTTCCATAATTTTTTCAATGAATTAGTCAATACTTTGTGGGTTCAAGAACCTTGGTATTTTCATAGGTGGTGTTGTTTACTTTTATGAGGAATTGATATGTGACTATTATGATCATCTTTTACGAATTAGTTCCAGTGCAAAAAAAAAAAATGTATTTTCTAACTTCTAATTTAGTTTATAATTTTTTCAATTTTTGTAGTTGATAATCTTTTGTTTACAATCTCTTTGAAGTTAACAATCTCTTACAATTTTTGAAGTTAATAATCTTTTGTTTACAATATCTTTAAGTTTATAATTCAGTTAAGTTTATGTTTAAATCAGTCATCTCTTATGTTTTGTTATATAATCTCTTGTGTAAAGTAATATCTCTCCTGTATTGTTCAATTATATCTTATGTTTGTCTGATAATCTCTTGTGTTTAAAGTAATATCTCTCTTGTATTGTTCAAAGACCTCTTATGTTTGTCTGATTATCTCTTGTGTTTAAAGTAATATCTCTCTTGTATTGTTCAAAGATCTCTTATGTTTGTCTGATGATCTCTTGTGTTTAAAGTAATATCTCTCCTGTATTGTTCAAAGATCTCTTATGTTTGTCTGATTATCTCTTATGTTTAAAGTAATATCTCTCCTGTATTGTTCAAAAATCTCTTATATTTGTCTGATGATCTCTTGTATTTAAAGTTAAATATCTTATGTTTTGTTCTGAAATCAATTGTATAACTAGTTGAAGGTCTTGCTACTGTATCTAGTCTATAGTTTGTACCATAACTAGTTAATAGTCTTTACTGATGTGTGATCGAATATGCAGGAAAACTAGTAATTTAGTTAATGGTCATTGTGTTTAAATAGGTGATCTCTTATGTTTTGTTTTATTATCTCTTGTGTTTAAAGTTTATCTCTTATGTTGTGTTTTAAGATCACTTGTATAACTGGTTGAAGTTCTTACAATTGTATTTACTATACAGTTTGAACAATACTAGTTGAAAGTCTTTACTGATGTGTGCTTAAATATACAGGAAAATTTGCACGGCCATCCACCCCCTACACCTATGAAGTTGAAATTCATTTTTAAAACGGCTCAATGTGAAATCGGCTATTTCCCCGGTAGAGTGACAGTTAGGTGTAGAATGGGATTTGATATAGAAAATTTGAGAAATTCCCTTGAAATGATAGAACCCGACGAAGTAGTTCGTCCCTTTTTGCGTAAGGCCTGCCTAGATCAATTCCTTGACATAAATGTTGATTGTTGGAAAAATAGCTTTCACGGCCTCTTGTGTCATTATTTGTTGCTGAGGGAAATCAAGACAAAGAAAAAAAAAATGAAATGTGGTTTTTGATTCGCAACAAACCTGTCCGCTTTGGAATGAAAGAATTTTGTCTTGTTACTGGATTGAATTGTGGTCCTTTTCCAAGTGAAAGCGAGTGCTATCAAGTATATCAACGTGGTTTGAGTTTGGTGAGTAGAGTGAAGGAATATTGTTTTTCATAAAAGGGGGACGACGATGATAAAAAGAACAATTTGGTGGGTGAAGATCTATTACGGACACGACCCAATTCGGGGTCGTGCGGACACCTACCTTTCCCACCTCGATAGGCGAACCCTCTCATTGAATACACATCAATTAAATAAGAACGATTCATTTAAACCAATAGACATTTAGAAATAACAGCAGAATATCATAATATTTATGTAATAAACTCAAGTGTTCATATGATTAGAACAAATACATGATTACGGACTCAATCCATCTTCCCATGACCTGGTCTAGACTAGTACAAGAGCAACTAATGACTTCCAGATTACCATTACATTCTAAAACTCAACCTCCGTCCGGAATGAAATTGGGGGCTTTCCGGATGGGCACTGTGTATTTCCACATATGCTTCTATCAATCACTGAAACAATCTACACCCCCAAAAAGTGTGTAGCAAGTGCAATACCCCCGGTACAAACCACGCGTCACTGAGTAAGTATCATAGGCCGACAATGGTTAGTAACACATATCAGTAAAAGAATTCACAGATAAACAGGATAACAACCCAATCAAGTCATACGTCTATCTATCACACACTGTATATCAATACCCTTAAGCATTAAATTCACTCTAATAATTCACCAGTCAAGCTCACAACGATCTCGAAACTCACATATCATTAAATCGATCGTTTCAGTCTAGTAGTCAACTTATCATTAAGACATCTATTATCCTACATCACATAGAGACCAAACATATAACTGATCTTACGAACGGTCTGTGGGATACCTCAACAAGTTCGATCAATAAATCCAGATCCAAATACATGTCATTGCCTAAGTAAAGTATCTAATCCCAAAATGTGCCGAGTCTAAATAAATCAATCGGAATCCATTCATCACAAGTAAACATCAAATCATCTCAAACAAGCCATAATGTAATGCAATGCAAGATGTATCAATGCAATGCAATGCAAGATGTATAAATGCAATGCCATGCCATACAAATGAGGTGTACACATACACTCCGGACAGAAATAGCGATGTCTCAGTAGCACAACTCAGTGTGACTCGCGAAGTCTAAGTGTCACCCATCCCAGATCTTTGCCCAACAGATAGACGAGACCTTGGCTAATTGATCACAGGGGGAGTCTTACCGCCACCACTTTGGGGGACCCACGGAGTCCATGCACTAACAACGATTCCGGGATAACATCGGAATAAGCCATGCAACAAAGATGGCCGAAATAGCTCATCGGACATCGGCCTCCTCACAGTCAATCAAATAAAAGAGTCTGTCAAATATCAGTTTCACACAATCAATGATTCCGGAATTAAACCTCAGACATCGGCCTTCTCACAATCACTCAAGTAAAAGAGTTCATCAAAATATCAGTTTCATAAAATCAACGATTCCATAATGGATCTTCGGACATCGTCCTTCTCAAAGTCACTCAAGTAGAAGAGTTTATCAAATATCAGTTTCTCTCAATCAACGATACCGGATCATCACCGGGTATCGGCCATGCATGAATATGAAAGAATGTGTGCAATGCATATGTCAATCATCAACAATCAGGTTTAATATCACAAGTACCAACAATGGGGTGCGCCAACAATGTATCATATCATAATACCAACAGTGGGTATGCCAACTATATATCATATCACAATACCAATGGTGGGTATGCTAATCAACGATACGGATCATCATCGGGTATTGACCATGCATCATGAATGAGTGAGGATGTATGCAACACGTATATCAACATCAACAACCAAGTTTAATATCACAAGAACCAACAATGGGGTACGCCAACAATGTATCATATCACAATACCAACAGTGGGTATGCTAAAAATATATCCGAACCACAAATACCACAGTGGGTATGCAAATAATATATCTGAACTAAGACAGATAACGAGATCTAATCTCTATCAACAACGTATGGCATCGAGCCAACAGAAAAGAACTGTCAAGCACAACATAACGGGGTAGCTAGTCCCACACACAATAGGTCAATCAATTGATATACATTATTTACCACTTTCTTAAATTATCCTATTAGTTTAGAACAAGTAATCTCACCTTACACTCACAATTATTCGTCACGGCTCTTTTTAGAACTCAATCACAGTCGTTGGTGTATTTTATCCTCCCATTTATCAACTAGGTTCACTATTAATGGTATAACACAAAAATCACATATTACGGGAATTTCTCATCATTAGACACAACAATAGGTTTCACCCGCTACTTCCAAGTCACATATAATCATCGATATTAAAGAAAAACCACATCAAACAACCTAAGGAATCTACGGGCCACAAGACCGAACACACAAATCACACAAAAATACCATCCTAAGATTCTATCCCAATTCTCCAATTCCTATACATGCATTCTCTGTTTCTTGTAATACATGAATATATGAAATAACCGGAGTCTACCGAAAGGGAAAGCCATAACCAACCTAGCAACTGAACAAGTGCCACGAACATTTCCAAATAATCAAACTCTATCACATATGAATTCTATGTAAGAAACCATGAATAATGATATCCATATTGATTACTTTCTATTTGGGTCAAATTTCAACCCTTAATTTAGGAAAAACAGGCCCCAAGGGCAAAACGTGGATTTTATGACCAAAATACCAAATTCAATACTAAAAGGTCAAAACCCGTTATTTTAATCATAGGAACACTCAATTAATTCTCAAAATCATTTATATGAAAACCCCTAAATTTGGGTCTAAGAACCCTAACTTTAATTTAAGAATTTTAACTCTAGAATGAAAGATTATTAGTTAATAAGCCTAGATATATCATTATCTAGCATAAATAGTAACATTAACATCATTTATTCACAATCTAGGAAGCCATTTCATTTTGAGAACCTTTTCAAGAAAATCCCCCATAAACCTTCTTTTAGTCTTAAGGTTCTAGGAATTTCTAGTATGGATTCTTACTTAGGAAGGGAAATGGAAGAGATTAGGATTAGGGAACTTACTTCTAAGATAAATGCGACCATTAGTCCTCTCGAAGTTGCCTCCCGAGGTGGTAAGAAAATATAATAGAAGTTATGGGAGGAAATAAGGATTTTTGGAGGCTTTAAAACATAAAAACTGCTCGTCGACCGCTACGGCGGTTGCCCTTATCGCTTCAGCAGTTACTGCCCTAGTGGTCACCTTTACCGCTATAGCGATACCGCAGCGGTGGTAATCCTTACCACTGCGACGGTCACACCAGACACCCGAAAAATATGGTGTCTTCCAAACTTGAAAATGACACCCAAAACAATCCCGGAACCTCCCGAACACAAACCAAATATGTAGATATACATAAAAACGCTCTACGAATGCACTCGTGGTCTCAAAATTTCCAACGGAGGCTTCATTGACCAAGTCAACCCCCGATGGCCTAAATATCAACTTTCCAACCCAAGTCTCAAAACGCGGCCCAGTGCATTAGGAACCGAACCAAACCCACCAATCAATCACAAATGGTTATCCGGACCTCTCAGAATTGACAGATTTCCGAAAAAAGTCCGTTTGCCTAAAAGTCAACTCCCGGTCAAATGATTTTCACTTAAAGCTAAATTTTTCTGGAAAACATTCTAAAGCCCAAAATGTTGCCTAGGAAGTCATGCCAACTATTTTCACGGGTCCAAATAGTTCTAACGAGACTCAGAAACGGGTCAACGAGGGCAAAAATGGAATAATCACGATAACGATAAAACGGATCGTTACATCAGATACCAATTAAACAATCGCTCGTCCTCGAGAGAAGAATGAGAGTAGGACAAGCTTACGATAACCAAGGAAATCATATCCCAACTAATACAAAGCTCTTACAACAAAAAAAGAAATCACAACTCGCTTTACACGCTCAAGAAAGACCCAATTACTATACCTCTAAAACAAACAGGGATCTCATATACATAAATCAAATGGCACGAACCTTTAGGCATAACTAAATCATAAAACACTCTGATTTGATAAGATATTCCGAGCTAGCTAATCCTTTTGATTCACCCCTTTTCCAACTTGTTCCTTGAATCATAATTTCTTAGAAGTACACAATACAAACCAAAACCATGACTTACTCTTCCCGAAAGAGAATCCTAAACTTCCGAAAACTCTAAATTTCATCGGAACTTATCTTTCTCAACCTTTAGGCATAACTCCTTAGCTCTTCAAATCACTTATCTAAACTTACCATCGATTTGCGTAAGACCTACCAATATCCAATGATCGAACGGAGCCTTATCGCAATCTAGAATCTCTCGAGAAGCACAACCATTATCATTACAACCTTTGTACTAACCGAAGGTTGACTTTAGTGAGATACCACAAGAATCTAATAACAAACCTCAAAAATCAGGCGTTCCTTATCACATCCATAAATTGATTTACTTGGAACCCACAAACTCTTGGAGTTAACCTCGATTTAACCGGTTCCATTCAAACCATAATGATCTCTTGAACGCACCATTCCGGAAATAGAGAATCCTAAATTCCAAGATCGAAAACCCAACTCTAAGCTATAAGTTATCGCTATCGGCTCTAACTTATCTTGTTCTCAAGTAGCTAAATCTTGCGAATGCAATCTTATGTCTCATTATGCATCTTCAAATTTTTCAACACTAAGGACATATGTACTCTAAATCAATCCTTTAACTATCACACTTTCCATTGTAATAGCAAGAACCCGTAGTACTTGAAAGCATCAAATCCAATCCCTCGCGCTAACAAGCATAATCGCCATTATTACAATCCTTCGCTGAACAACACTTAGCACAACACGATCCCATCTCAGGAAACAGTACAACATTATCAAATCTTTTCTCTAATGCATACACTTGTATTAACCAAAGGTTTGACTCTCCAGTGAGATACCACAAAGCCATTCTTATAAATTCGACTAATAACAAACTCTTCTCAAAATAACTTCTTATCGGGCCCGTTAGTTAAAATCTTAACACATCCCATACTAGACAACAATAACCCCGTTGATTACTCCCACTTGGAACTTGCCATAAGTTCTCAAAGCCCTTGAGTTACAAATCGATTTAACTTGGTTCCATTCAACCACCATAATAGATCCTCACATACATTTTACACAGAGTTACCTTTCAATGCGAATAAACCTATCAATAATCACAAAGCATATACTTGGTCCAAGATCCGAAACCCATCCACTTATTCCATTCCTTTTTTGAATTCCAAAATGATCATAAGGGTTTAAGCGTCATCTGCGATTCACTAAATTAGAACGTCCCCGAAACCTATCCAAATATCCATTCGAGCGACAAGGACTCGACGGGATAACAACATTGATAAATAACAAAACTCACAGACCTCAAACAAAAGGCTCTCCTTAACATTACCCATATAACTCCATACTTGGTACTAGAATCTCCTCTCTTTTTTGACATTCTCAAGGACCAAATGTTTATTTCTTTCTTAGTGCCCAAATTTCCATCCATCCTTTAACTATCCATGTACCTGAACAAAGTTTCCCATTGTAATACCCTCGATAATCGTCATGTTAGTACTAACTCCCGAAAAGCATCTACAAAATCTCGTCGAATAAATCCCACTGTGAACTCACTCACTCTCGCATACAATAATAAAAACTTAGCCATTGCGAAATCATTGTCTTCCCTAAGTTCACGCATCTATCCATAATCATCCGAAGTCGAAACCTTCTTCCCAAACTAGGCCCGAACTAGGCCACGCATCTAATGTTGACACCTTCATACCACATAAAAGTGTTATGATATAAGTTGAGCTTGAATTAAGAAATAATAAAGTTTATAAAATGCTATCACTAAATATAATGCTAGAGATCTAAGCCATGGTCTTAAGAGAAGTTTAATTGTGCATAAGAGATTATTGTATGTGCATAAGAGATTAAGATTGCAAGTTGATAGATAGCACGAGTGATGGCCCAATAAAATAATCTCGCTTATTATTTCATGAGAGATTAAGAAGTGTTATGATATAAGTTGAGCTTGAATTAAGAAATAATAAAGTTTATAAAATGCTATCACTAAATATAATGCGAGAGATCTAAGCCATGGTCTTAAGAGATGTTTAATTGCGCATAAGAGATGTGCATATGTGCATAAGAGATTAGGATTGTAAGTAGATAGTTAGGGAGTGATAGCCCAATAAAATAACCCGCTTATTATTTCACGAGAGATTAAGAAGTGTTATGATATAAGTTGAGCTTGAATGAAGAAATAATAAAGTTTATAAAATGCTATCACTAAATATAATGCGTGAGATCTAAGCCATGGTCTTAAGAGATTATTGTATGTGCATAAGAGATTCAGATTGCAAGTTGATAGTTAGGACAAGTGATGGCCTAATAAAATAATCCCGCTTATTAATTCACGAGAGATTAAGAAGTGTTGTGATATAAGTTGAGCTTGAATTAAGAAATAATAAAGTTTATAAAATGCTATCACTAAATATAACACGAGAGATCTAAGCCATGGTCTTAAGAGATGTTTAATTGTGCAGAAGAGATTATTGTATGTGCATAAGAGATTAAGATTGCAAGTTGGTAGTTAGGATGAGTGATGGCCCAATAAAATAATCCCGCTCATTATTTCACGAGAGATTAAGAAGTTTTATGATATAAGTTGAGCTTGAATTAAGAAATAATAAAGTTTATAAAATGCGATCACTAAATATAACGCGAGAGATATAAGCCATGGTCTTAAGAGATGTTTAATTGTGCATAAGAGATTATTGTATGTGCATAAGAGATTAGGATTGTAAGTAGATAGTTAGGACGAGTGATAGCCCAATAAAATAATCCCGCTTATTATTTCACGAGAGATTAAGAAGTGTTATGATATAAGTTGAGCTTGAATTAAGAAATAATAAAGTTTATAAAATGCTATCACTAAATATAACGCGAAAGATGTATGTCATGGTCTTAAGAGATGTTTAATTGTGCATAAGAGATTATTGTATGTGCATAAGAGATTAAGATTGCAAGTTGATAGTTAGGACGAGTGATAGCCCAATAAAATAATCCCGCTTATTATTTCACGAGAGATTAAGAAGTGTTATGATATAAGTTGAGCTTGAATTAAGAAATAATAAAGTTTATAAAATGCGATCACTAAATATAATGCGAGAGATATAAGCCATGGTCTTAAGAGATATTTAATTGTGCATAAGAGATTAAACAGTAAACTGCAAGAGATCTAAGTTGAGAATAAGAGATAAAACGGTAAACTGCAAGAGATATAGACCCTAAGAGATATATATCCATGCTGCAAGAGATTACAACCATATAACAAAAGATATAGAATCCTTATAACATTAGAGACAAGTAAACCACAAAAGAGATCAGTCTTCAGATTAAAATGTATCATCAGTTATCTTCTAGGGCACTTTGTCTTATAGTGACCCGTTTGCCTGCACCATCTTTGAACAACTTCTCCGTTGTTTCTTCCTCTTTGGATTCTCGCCAACTGAAGGAGCACGATTCTCTCTCTTGCAACCTTTAGGCATTTTTATGGAACCACTCTTTGTTCCTCTGATTGTCTCATCCATGTTTTTGGATAAGGAACAGGATAAACTGGTCTATCCCAAGCTTTTTTCCACATATCATTCAGGTACTTAGAATCACACAATTTATATATCTCCTCCCATATGTCTTGGCCTGGGGTTAGTTTCAAAACTGCTATCGCGTGCTCACACGGGAGTTTATCCATCTGAAAAACCTTGCAAGTACATGTTTTATGCTCCAAATTAACCAAACAATTTATATCACCACGTACATGAAACTCATGTTCGTTTAAACGGGTAGGAGCTAGCAAACAAGAGGAAACATAATGATCCCGAACCAACCCCTCAGCTTTAGGGGTTAAGAAATGAATGTTATTTTGAGCTCTGCAAATGCGTTCAACGTACCACTTGGTCATATTATCTTGGATAGCTTTGAGTACAGAAACAATAGGCCAGCTTCTTTGAACCTTTAAAACTGCGTTGAGTGATTCTGAAATATTTGTTATCATCAAATTATATCTATTTCCAGGAAAATAGGCTCTCGCCCATTTCTCAAACCCAATATCATTTTCAAGATACCAACCAGCTTCCACATTTGATTTCATTATTGCATCAAAATAAACAGAGAACTCATCCAATGTGTATGCTTTTGAAGCTTCTTGAAAATTATAAAGAATGTCACAATCACCATACTTGGACCGCAAATTCATAGTAATATGATACATGCAAAATCCGTGATATGCAAGCTTGTACACATCAGCAACAACATTCTTTATGCTTATATGTCTGTCTGATAAAATGCTCAAATCATCACCATCAGGAATACATTCAGCAAGCTTCATGAAAAAATACATCCATGAGTTATCATTCTCCGAGTCAACAATAGCAAATGCAATTGGAAAAATATGATGATTACCATCTTGTGCACATGATGAGATAAGTACACCACCATATCTTCCAATCAAGAATGTCCCATCTATAGAAATTACTTTCCTCATATGAGAAAATCCTTCTATAGTTGTTCCATAAGCAAGAAAGCAATATTTGAAGTTGTTATCCTCATCTAAGTCTGTCCTCGAACCCGAATTTGTTTACTCCATATATCTGAAGTACCGTAACAATGAATAACCTTCTTACAGGGTACCACATGATAGCCAAGGCTTTTGTCTTGCTTTCCAAGCTTTCGATAACTTACTTCACATCCGATTTCATTATGTACCAAAGTTTTTATCTCTTTTGGTATTGGCCCATGTCCTGATGTATCAAAATTTTTGCACATCATGTTTGCACTCAAGTCAGATGTAGCTTGTTTATGGTATTTTGGTGCACTTTTGATACCACAATTATGTTCACCACAATACCTTTTGACAATAAAGCGCGTCGAATTTGCCAACTTTATAACACGTACGCACCAAGTGCACTTTTCAACAATGCATTTTACAAAAACCAACTTAGGATTAGACTTCTTTGTCTTCATTTGAAACTTAGCAGTAAGAGCAATTTTTCTTAACTTCCTCAAAAGTTGTCTTTTTTGTCTTCAAATATTTGCCCAAAATGAAGGTCGGAAAGATCACCAAATTTACCTTCATTGCGACACTCGTCGCTCGGCATGGTTGTAAAGTTTTCCTCCCAAGCCACATCTGCCATAGGATAGCCCCCTTCCGTATACACTGTTTCATCATCAACAACTTGATAATCGGAGGTCACATTCTGATCCAATTGACGTTCGACAAACTTATCAATTGGTTGTTCTTCTTCCACAAAAATAGGACTATAATGCTCTTGGATCGCATTCTGCTCCAATTGACGTTCGGCAAACTTATCAATTGGTTGTTCTTCTTCTTCCACAAAAATTGGACTATAATGCTCTTGAATCACATTCTGCTCTAAGTGAAGTTCAGCAAACTTATCAACTGGTTGTTCTTCTTCCACAAATATAGGACTATAATGCTCTTGGATCACGTTACACCCATTACTTCCCACAAGAACCTGTATTTCACCACTTTCACAACTTACTGCACTTGTCTTTTCTATTCTCTTCCCGTCTCGAGTAAACACACTTTCGGTGTGGGTCTAGCACCTCGTTCATCAACAATAATAAAATAGGATTTTAAGTCAAAATCATCCTCTAATGGAACATATGGTGTCTCTTGCCAAGTTTTATCCAAATTCATTGGCTTATAACTCAAACCAATATTGCCCGGATCACATGTTATCTTGCATCGTTGACATATTACTTCTACCAACTCATTATAACATATTCTTTGACAACAATTAATCACCCTAATATATTTTTCCTCCTTGAGTTCAAGCTCAATGTAAATAATCAGATTTGCCATTGTTACTTATAGATGATCACCTGCAAAACAAAATAAAAAATAAAAAATTAATTAATACCAATATCTTGCATCTTATAAAAAAACTCTAAGTGTTGATATAAATCTCTTACTTAAGTCATTAGATCTCTTTTCTTGTTCATCTTCAACTTCAACACCCAAATCTCTTGTGTTTTGACCTTAGATCTCCTACGTTATTACACAAATCTCTTGCTTCAATAATCAAATCTCTTATCTTGTTTATCTACTACTAAAACACAAATCTCCTCTGCTTCTACTAATATCTCCTATGTTTAAATACACAAATCTCCTACATCAACTATCAAATCTCTTTTCTGGTGTATTTTCTACTTCTATGGTTCCTCCATTTTTTGAATTTCACCCCCAAAATAAACTTCAAAGAATACATCACTTACCCAGAAATCTATCAATTCAAAACAAGAATCTTTTGCAAGATATCTATTTTTTTGACACCACGAGTTTGAGAAGCTTGATATAATCACAAAACAAAATTTGAAAGATATAATACTTACCCAGAAATCTATCAAAACTAAAACAAGAATCTTTTGCAAGGCACTATTTTTCACACCATCTTGTTTGAGAAGCTTTGATCATCAAATATGTGCTTTTTTTCTATATTTGTTTTAACAATCTTTTAATTGCAATAAGGCCCTTCTATTTTGCAAGGAAATCACAAATGTCTTTTTCACAATTTCTTTTGAATATGTAGATCCCACAAGGATCATAAACAATTTTTTTTTGGCAATCAACAAACACGTATGTGCTCGTTTTTTTTGCACCTATCGAGCAAAAACCAACAACACTTTGTTTTAACAATCTTTTTAAATTGTGTCAATTAAGGTCCTTCTCATTTTAATTGTAAATTTACTAATTTGTAAATTCGTGGAGTTTTCACATTAAAAATGGGGCTGAGTTGGATGTGCAATTTCTTTTTTTGAATATGTAAAAGATCCCACAAGGATCATAAACTTAATTTTTTTTTTTGTAGAGTTCCACAAAGCAAAAACACCTTTTGTGAGGGGTCAACTAACCACTTGACCCATTTTTTAGACAGGAAACTGATATAACGAACAGGGAAGATATGTAAGTAAACCAAACCTGAGGGGTTAAAAGAAACCAAAGTAAAAATCCTGTTCGCTTTATAAGCAGAAAAGCCCTAAAATTAGGAAGCATCTAGAAGAAGAGTGCAGCACCAGGAGAGAGAACCCGATAAGAAGCTGATCGCCAATTTCATCATCAAACCATAATTGGAATTCCAGGTAATATCTAAGATTCTTCTTCATCGCCCTGTTTTTACGTTTAAGGTACATTTGTTAATTTACCATTCCCTGAAAATGATAACAGGGGAAAGAAACCCTAGTTATACATCTATCAAAAAGTTCATCGAATACAGCACTTTCTGTATTTCGTGGATACCTTGTGTTGCGAATTGATCGTTTTCTGTTCGTACAAGAATGGTTCATATTTTTATTCGGGTATTCCCAGGGTTTGTTTTGGTTTGGGTGATATTTCTCAGCGAAATTATCGGCTTTTGCTAGAAAAGCCCCAAATTTTGTTGATCCTACTTACTTGTAGTGATGTTTCTTTTATTACATAACAGTAATTTTTTTTTTTTTTAATCATCAGTGAAGTAGCTTCAAAGAACATTGTTTCCCTTCAGAGAACTGCAATCATAACATCAGACTTGCTCGGAAGAGTGAGACTGGCAGGAGATTATTGGAATATTGGAATTGTAAGATGTCATAAACAGAAAAATTATACTTGTGTAATAAGAAAATACTTGAACATCACGGGTAGGGGGTGTAAAATGGGTGGGGTGGGCATGTCAAAATGGGCGGCTCAAGTTACCTGGGCCCTCCCAAAGTTTCTTGGGCTGAAACGGGCTAAAAACCAGGTTGTAACCCAACCCCTTCAATTCTTACTAAGTTTAAAGATCTTTGTTTGTTTTCTCATATAGTTTGTTGTACCTAAAAAAAATCTTTTTTCCGTATATTATGACTATATGTAACATATCAAATAAAAAATGTCTGTTTAATATTTTTTATAAAAAGTTTCTCATGGGTCAATCTCGGCCCAGTTTTTAAATGGCTGAATTAAGCGGGTCAAAATGGGCTGAGTTAATCATATAAGCGGATCATGATTTTATGGGCTGATTTTGCCACCCCTAGGAATTCACGGGTGTGCTTGGTATGGCAGCAAACATTTTATTCAATAAATGGTTTTCTCAATGAAATCATTCTCCGCTGTTTGGTTACCTTGAATGATAGAAAATTTTCCTCCAAAAGGCTGAAAATAATGGAAGTCATTTTCCTTTATGAATATTCCGTATCATATCCCATATCACTTGCTTCAGCCAACATGTAAAGGTTGTTGTCAACTTGAATTTTTAAAAAGATTTCACCAGAACACTATCCCTCATCTTTTATGATTGCCATATATACCTATTTTTACATCCAACCAAATATTGAAAAATGTTTTAGACAATGATTTGCCAAAGTAAATCCTTTTTCACTGAAAATATTCTGCATCGTATTCTATTCTCATCTTTGCAGTCGTCTCCTCAGTTCAAGCAATGTTTTACTGACATTTAGTGACTTAGAAGTCTGGTCCTTATCTTAGGGTTCAGGGAAATGACATCAGTTGCACTAAACTGGTTTTGTGTTAACTAAATGGAAAAGGAATATATTGCATGTCTTGTAGGATGATTTCTCAGTGCTCTTAAAAAACAAACTGAGAAAGGGTAAAATGCATAAAGTATATCACGATCTCACCTCATCTTATGACAAATGCTTTCTTTATGATAGATTTCAAGCGCTTGGAACAAAAATGAGCTTTGGAATCATACATAGGGATGTATTTGGGGAGTGGGACAAGTCAGGGTGGAGTATTTGGGTTTTATGTATAGTTGAAGGTTCTTCCTCACTCAGAAGAGCTATCATCTGCAAAATATATTGAGTGGATGAGGAGATCAAAATTAATTCAAATAGTTTTTTGCTTTGGAGCATCTTGGAGCATATGAGCAATGGAGCTTGTGGAACATAGCTTAATTGGGGATTGCTCTCTTGGTTTAGTTTTTCTGTTTGAATCTAGTATTTTGGAGCATCACGGAGCATTTGAGCAATGGAACTTTTGGACATAGCTTAACTTGGGGATTGCTCTCTTGGTTTAATTTTTCTGTTTGAATCTATTATTTTGGAGCATCACGGAGCATTTGAGCAATGGAGCTTGTGGAGCACAGCTCAATTGGAGGATTGCTCTCTTGGTTTGCTTCATAATTTTCTGCTTGAATCTGTTATTGTCAAGTCAAAATTAGAATGATAGAAATTTATCCATTCTAATTGTTTAGTTATATCTCATCAGCTTTAAGTGGAATCTCAAAAAGTTTATAAGTTTCATCTACCTGCAGTCTTGCAGTGAATTATCCCTTCATTGCCGAGAATGAGTGGCCGTTTTTCACGCTCAATCTACGTTGGCAACCTTCCAGCAGATATAAAGGAATGGGAAGTTGAAGACCTATTCTACAAGGTCTGTCGCTTTTACTTATTTAAGTACTCTTAGTTGCAAAGGCTTACTTTTCTTTTGGAAAATTTAGTCATCAATTGTACTTAACTCATAGGGCTCTGGGTTCAACCTTCGATGCATAAGCTATACTTGTAATTAACAAAAAACAATGGCTTTGCTTGAGATTATACTGCAGATGAATGCATTCTAGTTCCTTCGATGCATAAGTAATACTTATTACAAAAAAATGGCCTTGCTTGAGATTATATTGCAGATGTATGCATTCGAGCACCTAGTTATGCTCTTACTCTTAATTTCATTACAATGTCATCTTTATACATGGATAATTTTTTTGATTTGCCTCTTGTTTGCAAAATTTTGGAACTAGAAAGCCCAAATGTAGCCTCTTAAGAGAATCTGTCGCAGTACTAGTACCAATATTAAGTTATGGTTGAAAACAAAGCGTGATGGTGAAGGAGCCTTCTTCTTTGCTATCCTGCACTGCATCCTCCGTCTTTTTTATTTTTCCTGTCTTAGGTTCATGCTTTCTTCCCTACTTGCTACTATAGGCTATAGACACTAAGTAGTCAATACCACCAGTGTACTGGTTGCCCAATAGAGAGTTAACAGTTGGGAGACATCAATTTGTAAGCGTTCAGTCTTGTCCTGAAATATAGGCTGGTTTAGCATATGGTCTTTGCTAACAGTGTATCTTAAACTTCCTTATAAAAGAAACTGTATCCTAAACATAAAATACGCTTACTGATTTTTTGATTCCTCTCCTTTTTTGCAGTATGGTCGTATATTGGATATTGAGTTGAAGATTCCACCTCGTCCTCCTTGCTATTGTTTTGTGGAGGTATGTTTGTTTAGCATATTGACATATATACGGTCTTCTGTAGTTTGAAATTTGACCACCTGTTGCCAATTACTTTTTTTTTTTTTTTGGTGGTTGTGAGTTACTTCTTTTTTTATTTTGTTTATCTGGTTGTCAATTACTTCTTTAGTTTGAAAGTTCTCGAGATGCAGAAGATGCCATCAGGGGTAGAGATGGCTACAATTTTGATGGTTGTCGGCTGAGGGTAAGAACAATTCGTACTTGATTCTCTCATATTCATAGATACAGAGACCTATTTAGGAAATATGAGCTTCCGTGTGGTTGACTTTTTTAGATGCATGATAATAGGTTGAGCTTGCTCATGGAGGAAGAGGGCCATCATCTTCAAGTGATCGCCGAGGCAGCTACGGAACCAGTGGTGGAGGAGCGCGTTATGGCGTTTCTCGACATTCTGATTACCGAGGTTCCGCTATAACTTATTTGGATGTCTCATGAAGATCCCTGTCTTGATTGCTGTAGATTAATTGTCCTTGATCATATAGATGTCTCTTAACCTTTTTCTTTTCATGCATATACAGTTATTATTCGAGGTCTTCCATCTTCCGCTTCCTGGCAAGATTTGAAGGTAAGTGAAATCGGCAAGATATTTGTTTATGATGGTCCGTATCTGTAGCAATTGCAGTAACCTGCTAGAAAATGTGTCAGGATCATATGCGGAAAGCTGGGGATGTGTGCTTTGCTGAAGTTTCTCGTGACAGTGAAGGTATGAATAGACATATCTCACAGGATCCTTTTACTTGTGAATTTTACAAAATGCTCAAGAATCCTAGAATCATGGTGAAAACTGCATGAGTGACTCTGATTTCCAAGGTAAGAAAGATTAGAAAATTTGCTGAGAATTTAAGTGAAACTAAAGCGTGGTTTTTTGTCAAGGAGGAAAGACAACTTAACTACACATGCAATGTAAGGAAAAGCTGCTACAGAGAAACTAGAATTGATTAGGTGAACAAGAGAATAGGAAAACTTCAATTAAGTACAAGGCGTAAAAATTGCACTATTCAAGTTTAGAAACCATATTAAGTTTCTAATTCAAATGCATATCAGCTGTAAAGTTTTTCAGATTAGTGTATTGTTTTCTTAATGTTAAATTCCCTATTTATCTATTCCTAATTAATATGTTATTCATTCATAAAATGTTTCCTTAATGATTAATATATCACTTTGCCAACAATATTAGTTTTTACCTCTTTGAGATAGTGCTGGGTTATGAGGCGTAAAACTTAGCCCCTTGGGGTTTGTAGCGAAGTGCTGAGACCGTGCGGCTGAGGATATGCTTCAATGCACTTATCTCTGGGCCTTTATTAGGCCTTAAGCAAACCTTTGAGAAAAACTGGACTGCAAAATATAAAATGCAAATGTTGTATTTTTATTTTTTGAAAGAGTAGAATATTCAGGAAAATTGCTTTTTGGTGACATTTGTGTTTTGTTCTTGTGTGAACTGTCTTATTGTCTGTAGCTCTAAATTTTCTTATCCATATCAGGAACCTTTGGCTTGGTTGATTACACAAATTATGAAGACATGAAGTATGCTGTAAGTTTCTTATCTGCCTCACTACCTAATTGTTTATAAACACTTCTCGACGCTGCTATCTACTTTTATTACTGAGGATTCCACCCCTACTTCCAGTGTTAAATTTCCCAAATTTTTAAGTTCTTTGGTTCATTAATCTTTTGGAAGGATGGTTATTTGCCGGTTCTTAACAATTTTCCTCTGTCAGGAATTCTTGTGTTTTGTTAGTTTTCAGTATTCACCGACGAGTGTTTAAATCTGTAACTGGCTTGATAGTGGTTATTTGTTATTTCTTTGTGCCCCTTTGGAAAAGGTGGTTTACATGTTTTCTTCTCGTTCAGATAAGAAAACTTGATGATACTGAGTTCAGGAATCCTTGGACAAGAACCTACATCCGGGTATTTGCTTATCCTTGTTTTCTTTATGCTTCAATTTATTTTGGTTTTCCTCTTTCAACCACTTTTTAAAAAATTCAATGCTTAATCTCTCAACATATTTAACGGGTATGGTGATGATTTCCTAATTTAATGGGTGGCTTTTAATATTGGTTTTATGGGGTTCTTTATGATACAATTATCCAGTGAACGTGTATGCTTGAGTTAGTAGTAGCAGGGGTTTTCGTTTCTAAAATGTATGTTTACGTTGATGCTCACTTCATTTTTTGTCTCTTCATCCAGGTAAGAGAATACAAGGGTAGTCCTTCAAGAAGTCGTAGCAGGAGCAGGAGCAGGAGCAGAAGCAGAACTCCAAGGAGGAGTAGGAGGTATATCAAGTTGTAGATAATAAATGAGCTCGTTTATGTACATTCCTTTTTCTTTTGATGTCTTACCGGGAGTTTATTCTGCAGCAGATCACCTGCCCGTTCAGTTTCGAGATCACCACCGCCAAAGTCTAGATCTGCATCTCCAGTTAAGTCGACCAGGTATATGACATTGCATTATTACTTGAATATTTATTTTTTTCGTAGGTACTAATAAAGCCTTTTGTTTTCTATTTTCAATTTAGCCTTTTAACACGTGAGCTCATACTCTGCATTCAGGTCCAGGTCAAGGTCAGTGTCCAGATCAATGTCAAGGTCGAGGTCTAGGTCTAGGTCACCGTCAAGGTCCCGATCGGCATCACCACGGCAGGTTAGGCAATGTTTTTGTATTGAATGTTTGAGTTTGCATCTGGGAGAGAGCTTTTTTCTTCTTCTTGTTGCAGATGGTCCTGACCAACATTCTGGATGCTTCATATTGTCCATGCGTTTAGACCTTTCTAATGTTTGCATGTTGTGGTCTTATTTCAGGCACGATCAAACAGTGGCTGATGCAAGATTTGTTTAGTGGTGTTCTCCTCTTGAAAGGAGAAATTGGAACTATGTACTTATTTTGATTAGGAATCTGCTATGGACTAGAGCTGTATTAAAGGCTGGAACCTTTGGAGGTCTGTCCTAGTAATGTGTTTTCTTATCTGAGAGCTATGCAGTATCCTGTTCTCTCGGCTGTCAGTAGTGTATGGTTTATTAAACATGTAGGATTTACTTCTGCTAGTGATTTTGCTGCTTAATGGAGTTCTGATTATTAAACATTGGCTTGTTGAGTCAGTTAATTACCTTTGTTGACGATTTGATGCTGCATCAGATCGTCTCTTTTCACAGATGGTATTGGTTGAAGCTTTTGATATTCTTTGCCAAAATACTTCGCCATAAAAAATTACATAGATTCTCTTGTTGTTCCAGCTACCTCTGAAATTTTGTTGTGGATAGTGCCTGTGTGAAGTGATAGCTAGTTAGTACATTAAGGTTGAGCCTTCAATTTATATTCCTGGATGGATCCTCTCTTATGCGTGTTCGAGGTGGGTATTTTTCCCGTGAATGAGAAAATGATTCCTCATTTACGTGTGAAGACGCTTCTGTGAATCTTATATAACAAAGGGAAATGGTAAATGGGGACTGGGCGGTCAAGCCGGATCACAGACTGAGATTAGTATTTTTCATCCTACAAACAGTGAGGTTGGGATAGAAGCTCGACTTCTGTTCGAGGATATAAGAACCTTGAGGAATGGAACAGAAAACAGACAGATATAGAGCCTTGCATGTGGGATTTTGTGATGCAAGCTCAGAACTCCTCGAAAGACGAAATCAGAATATTATACGTAGCTTTATGTTTCAAATTTTAGAAACCGTAATCAGCTGAAGAGTTAATTTCGTTAAAAAAATCTTACGAACTTGAATTCTCCCAATAGTAATGGATTTGCATTTTGCAAAGAAGTACATGGTTTAATAATATGTGCTAAATGGTTGAAGGCATTTGCTTGATCTTAAGTTGCAAATGATTAGCACTTGAAATTCTAAACAGCACTCAACAACAAGGACACTGCAAATACCATAATCTAAGGAACGTTGACACTTTCACCAGTTGGGCAACTAGCTGGATTAATTACCTGGAGATACCATTCAGGTATCTAGTTAACTAGTTTTAGCCTAATTATCATTTCCTTACCCTTCGCCTATCTAGTTGCTCCCATATGTTCCATTCGTTAGGTAGAAATTAGAAAGTGAAGTTATAACTATTTTTCACCAATCACTAATTGATGTTGTGCCAGACTTTACCGATTTCTTTTCACTGATTGGTTTTACTAATCTGATTTGCGTAGCTTCTTGTTTTAGTTTGTTACTTTTTATATAATTTAGTTTTACAATTACGACTGAGAATCAATCAATCACCGAGCTCGTTAACTAGGCTATACATAGGTTGGTCAATCTATCTTAATACTCAAAATTCTAAGAAAATACACTCTAAAGAGTTGAAAACTCAAAATTCTAAGAAAATACACTCTAAAGAGTTGAAAACAAACAAAAGATAGATTGAGCAACCTATGTATAGCTATATAAAATATACTCCCTCTTTCAATTTATGTGAACCTCTTCGAAGGATAAGGGTCAAACTTTATAACTTTGACCGTAAATTTTGATATAGATTTTTCAAGTTTGTAAAGTTAAAATTTACATATTTAGAACCTACATAAAAAGTACTATAAGTCATGGTAATTTATAATTCAAATAGTTTAGAAAAATTGTAACGAAAATGTGGTCAAAGAACCACCTCGTAGACTCCCCAAATAGTAATAGGTTCACATAAATAGAAATAGAGGGAGTATATGTTATTTATACACCGTAATTTGAGTTGGTATTCTGTGTTTATAATAGGTATATACAAAGTATATGTAATGATTACATATAGCTATACAGAAAATATACATTATAGATATAGCAATTTTAGTTGGTTTTGTGTGTTAATGCATAATTATACAAAGTATACACATTATATATAGAGAGTATATCTAATGTTTATATATAGCTATACAAAACAGATACATTATTTATACACCAATGATACAAACTAGATGCATAGACTGTATAGCTATACAGAACATATACATTACCTATACACCAACGATACAATGAGCTATATCAGCTGCAAACTAGATGTGTGAGCTGTCTATATAAGTTATTTCCCCAAATAAATATTGAAGATAGTAAAAAGATTAAGAAAAATGTAATGAAAGCTCTTCGTAAGTAAAGCCGTTAGACTCGTAGCACCTGAAATGCGTAACCTACGCCTTGAGTCTTGATCACACCCTAACATTTCGTAACTTTTAATTCACTAGTCCTCTATATACGAACGTCTTTTCCATATCGAAGTGATTTTGCTATATTTTTCTTATCCTTTCCAAATTTAGAGAGTTAGATCAATCGTGCAAAAATGTCATCAGTTGGGGAACTCGGTTGTACCTATGCTGCTTTGCTTCTCTTCGATGATGGCATTCCCATTACGGTAATCATCTTTCATGACGCGATAATTAACTCTTGTTACATACAAAAATCAAACAACAATTCTTTTTCATACATTTTAATTACATTAATGTTGTTGCACGTATATGGAATATGGAATTTCAGGCTGAGAAGATTGCTACGGTCGTGAAGGCAGCAAATATATCAGTGGAGTCGTACTGGCCTAGTCTTTTTGCCAAGCTGTTTGAGAAGAGGGACATCGAAGATTTCATCTTGACTGTCGGGACAGGTGGCGGTCCAGCAGTGGCTGTTGCTGCTGCACCGGTTGCCGGAGGTGGTGCTGCCGCTGCTGCTCCCGCTGCTGAGGAGAAAAAGGTAGTAACAAAGTCGTAATGTAGTAATTAGTACACAAGTTTTTATTACTATTTGATAAACAATTGATCTAATTAGGCTGTATTTTTTAATCTAGATTATGATCGCGTATGTTTGATTGTGTGATTGTAGGAGGAGACAAAGGAGGAAAGTGACGAGGATTTGGGATTGAGCTTGTTTGATTAGGAGTTTCTCTTTTAATATGCAGCATAGTGAGTGGGATCATTTAACTAATTACTCACTGTTGTGTTGGTATGATCCGTACCACTAATGGTCAGGTTTATTGCAAGTTGGTTGTTGAGCAAATTGATAGGTCAAATCAGTAGAAATCAAATGCGTTAGACACTAAATTGATGTCTAAATATTGTTGCGCTGGTTCTCTCATAGGTTCTGTTATATGAGTACTATATCTTTTTTGGTGTTTGTTTTTGTCATCCGTATGTTAAGCACTTAGAAATAGATTCTGCAGAGTTATGTTGCTGGTGATTTGGTACTCTAGGCGGCACAATGTCCTATCTAAATTGTTTGTTACACAATGCCTACAACTTATGTCCCAGCCATGCATCTATGGAAGGTTGGAATTGAAATCTCAACAGACAAAGATGTCAGGCAATTCTTCGCGTTGCATGTGCCAGTGAGAGAAAGCAAATTAGTACTCTCAAGAATATTCGAGGTGCACACAAGTTATGGCTCGACACTACATTTATAAATTAAAAAACTCTTATTCCTACTCATCATCGGGTTTATTGGTATCTCCGGGTGAGAGCTATAGACCACTTGGAATATCCACGTATATTGCTCTTTGACAAGAGATGCATAGGTGTATAGACTATTTTAAAGCTGGGAAGAGAATATTTCACACGATTTACCTTGTGGTCTATTCTTAGTACCCAAGATAGGATCAGAGCTAATTAATCAGTACCCTTAACTCATCTAAATATAGATAACCTTCGTATACCCAGTTTCATGATTGCTTGCCTTATGTGCACTCTTGGGTGTTGCCAACCTCACGTTACAATTATATCTAAGGTTTGTTAAGTAACAAATCCGTTATGTTATTCTCTAAGCTTATTGGTTGGATTTAATAAGTCTTAGATATTGAATAATCAGGGTCGAAGAAGACTCCTTCATTCACCACTTGCTAACAAACAGGCAACGTCAAGATTCTGAGACTTACCTCCTTTAAGTCAATCATGGCTATTTTCAATTTTGAAGGTTGTGACAACAAGACCCCTCATAATCCATATACAACTTGAACAGCTTTCAAACTCAATAATTTATTGATCAGGTCAGCCCCACCAATATAGAATTGGTCCGACCTTATCCGCAAAGAGCGAGACACTGCCTTGACAATAGCAATTAGCAATATTTAGCATGCTCCAAAAAAGGGGTAAAAGAACATGCACACGCATTCATGCTCTAAACAGAAAGAAACATGACACGTTTCAACGTTCTATTAGTATTTTCTTTTAGACCAAGCAGCACGTAATAAATAATTGCAATTAGGCAATATCCAGTTGAATCCAGAAGATATACATCATGTCTTTTACAAAAATTAATAGATCGAAATAACACGCGTTAAGAGGAGAGTGTTAGTTTTCCAAGTTCCTTCGCCAACCCAAATAATGGAAATTTCGTTTCTCCTATTTCCACTTTCCAGATCTTTCCAATTTTAATTGGGAAAGGACTTCCCAATTCTTCAATCCACCCCCCCTATATATACTCTTACTTCTGGAGCTTCTTTCTTCGTACACAAGTTGAACGCACAGCTTAGACTTCTTACATAAACCACTCAACAAAGCAATCAGTATTTACTTTCTTGTCTTGTTATTTGTTACTCCTAATTTGCAAGTTAGAAGCAAAAGAGAAAACACCAACTATGATGATGTCAATATTCAGTTCGTTTGATGCTCTCTCTGCTGAGGTTTTTGGCCAAAAATTGAGTCTTTCTAGGGCATCCACTACTGAGACAAAACAACAACAACAACAACAAGGGCTTGGGCCTGTTGTATCAGGTAGCAAGACCGTGGCTTCTCCACCGTCTTCTTCTTCAACAGGTGGTCTGAAGAAGGCTGGAGAGGCGACGCCGCCATCTTCTTCGCGCCAACAGCAACAGAAGAGGCAGAGGTTTGCACTGGAATTGGACGGCGTCAACTGTTTCGAAACTATAGTTAGCTATTGATTTTATATTACTAAAATTCTAATATTGAAATTCTTTATTCTTGTCTAGGCATGATTATGATCATGTACTCTAATGTACATTCAGGAGATGGATAATACAATTTTTGGATTCTGATATATATTCCCTTTTTTTTAACTTTGAGTGAAAGACTTCAATTCGTATTTTCTCTTTTGTTGCATATTATCTCCTTTTTAATCTTTTGGCCGATCAATATCAAATACAATTAATCACTTCGATGACTTATTTGAAAAAAACATCAACGAACTGATAGTTTTTGGAACTAATTTTCTAAGACGAAATTGAGAAAGACTATTTTATTCCAGAAAGTTTATTATGATTGGATTTTCTTGTGCCAGATTTCTTGCAAATTCATTGTCTAGTACTATTGCTAGGTGAGAATGCATATAACTATCCAGCATGTCAAGTGATAAAATTGTACTCCATCTGTTTTTATTTTAAAAAAACTTGGCATACGATCAAAACAACTTTCGTTAGACAGCCGTTCCTTTCTTTCTTTTTATAGCCTAGTGGAGGATTATACGAATGAAAGAAGGAAAGTTTCAGGACCAGGCAGTGAAGGCTAGCGTGGTTAAACATACTATAATATTATTCAGATAGGACGAGGCAATGTCCGATCTGAATTGTTTGTTACACAATGCCACTACTTATGTCCTAGCCTCTGTAAGGCTAGAAATTGAAATCTCAATAAAGATAAAAATGTCAGGTGATTTTTCAAGTTTGCACGTGCCAGTGAGAGATAGCAAATTAGCATGTGTCCTCAAGAATATTCGCGGTGCACACAAGTTATGGCTCGACACTACATTTATAAATAAACCCTTATTCCTATTCATCATTGGGTTTGTTGGTATCTCCGGGTGAGAGATATATACCACTTGGAATACCCACGTATATTACTATTCAACAGAAGATGCATATATAGACTATTTTAAATTTGAGAAGAAAATTCACACGATTTACCTTGTGGTCTATTCTTAGGTACCCAAGATAGGAGCAGAGCTAATTAATCACTACCCTTAACTCATCTAAATAGATAGCTTTCGTATATCCACTTTCATGATTGCTTGCCTTCTATGCACTCCTGGGTGTTACCAATTACCTCACGTTACATTATATCTAGGTTTGTTAAGTGACATATACGTTATGTTATATATTATCTAAGCTTATCGGTTGGATTTCGTAAGTCTAGATACTGAATAAATCAGGGTTGTAGAAGATTCCTCCATTCACCACTTGCTAGAAAACAGGGCAACGTCAAGATTCTGACTCTAACCTCCTTTTAAGTCAATCATAGCTGTTACAAGTCCATAATCCCACAGCTTGAACAGCTTTCAAACTCAATAATTTATTGATCAGGTCAGCCCCACCAATATAGAATTGGTCCGACCTTATCCGCAAAAAGGGAGACACTGCCTTGACAATAGCAATTAGCATGCTCCAAAAAAGGGGTAAAAGAACACGCACACGCATTCATGCTCAAAACAGACAGAAACATGACACGTTTCAACGTTCTATTAGTATTTTCTTGTAGACCAAGTAGTAATAAATAATTGGAATTAGGCAATTTCCAGTTAAATCCAGAAGATATATATCATGTCGTTTTACAAAAAATAATAGAGCCAAATAACACGCGCTAATAGGATAGTGTCCATGTTCCTTCCCCGACCCACTAGTCTTGCGAACCAATTCAACGAATATGTAAAAAATATTGGAAATTCCCTTTCTCCTATTTCCACTTTCCAGATCTTTCCAATTTTAATTGGGAAAGGGATGCCCAATTCTTTAATCCATCCCCCTATATATACTCCTACTTTTGCAGCTTCTTTTTTCGTACACAAGTTGAAATCAATTTTAAAACACTTCTTACATAAACCACTCAACAAAGCAGTACTTTCTTGTCTTGTTGTTAATTGCAAGTTAGAATCAAGAATACACCAACGATGATGATGTCAATATTCAGTTCGTTTGATGCTCGCTCTGCTGAGGTTTTTGGCCAAAAGTTGAGCCATTTTAAGGCACCAAGTACAGAGACCAAACAACAACAACAACAAGGGGTTGGGCCTACTGTATCAGATAGCAAGAGTACCGTGGCTTCTCCACCGTCTTCTTCTTCTTCAACAGGTGGTCTGAAGAAGGCCGAAGAAGGGGCGCCTCCATCCTCTTCGAGGCAACAGCAGCAGAAGAGGCCGAGGTTTGCCCTGGAATTGGACGGCGTCCACTGTTTCGAAACTATTGTTAGCTATTGATTTTATATTACTAAAAATCTAATATTGAAATTCTTTATTCTTGTCTAGGCATGATTATGATCATGTACTCTAATGTACATTCAGGAGATTGATATAATATATTACAATTTTTGGATTCGGATATTCCATTCTTTTTGCTTGATTGGAAGACTTCATTCGTATTTTGTCTTTTTTTTGCATATTATCTCTTTTTTAATCTTTTGGCCGAGCAATATCACAATGAACCGCTTCGATGGCTTATTAAAAAAGAACATCGACGGCTGATAATTTTTGTAGGTTATTTCCCAAGACGAAATTGAGAAAGACTATTTTATTCCAGAAAGTTTATTATGATTGGATTTTCATGCGCCAGATTCCTTGCAAATTCATTGTCTTGTACTATTATTAGGGAGTTAGAACTTACAAGCTTGAATGACACTTAACTTTGGACAGTTGATCATCACCGTGACTTAATTTTGTTTTGTCTCTAAAAGTCGCTCAATTTTGGGTGAACCCACTATAATCACTCAACTTTTATCTTCCAAAAGTCACTTAACTTCCATGATCATTTTAGCCGAAAATATAATATCGTATCTATTTAATGTCGTGGTAGAAAATATTTAAAATTTTAATATTTAAACTTACTTAGGATCCAATTTATTATAGTTAGTGCATACAATACTTAATTTTAAAATATTATTCATCATAAAAATAATAAACATATAAATATATAAAAATTAGATTGAAAACGCATGTCGCCTGATAAAATTGTACTCCAAAAATTAGCTCCAAAATGCTTTCTGCCTGGTCTAGGAATACTATTGGTAATATCTTCACCAATATAAAAGTCCCGGAAGAAAAAGTAGTTGATCTGGAAAATCTCTCCATTAAAGACAACTCTGAGATTAACAGGACGATTTTTAATCAGGCCAATGCTGAATTAATCAGGGCTTACAAAAAAGAAGAATCCCACTGGAGACAGAAGTTTGGTATTAAATGGTTTGTGGAAGGAAAAGTTAACTCTAAGTTCTTCCATTTGTAACGACATGTTTGGTCGTTATTGCATCTTCACCCCTTTTGATCCTTTCCCGAGCTTGGTTAGCTCACTTTTGACCCGAGGGGGCCGTTGACACGCTTCCTGAGGTGTTTAGATTTGATTCGGATGACTTTTTGTGAAAATTGGGCTTAAAGCGAAAAATAGTTGACTCAAAGTTGACTTTTGGGTAAACGGACCTTTTTCGGAAATCCGTCGATTTCGAGGGGTCCGGATGGTCATTTAGAACTTGGGTGCATATTTGGTTCGGTTCCCAATGCACTCGGGTGCATTTTGGGACTTGGGTTGGAAAGTTAGTTTTGAGGTATCGGGGGTTGACTCGGTCAACGAGACCTCCAATGGGAATTCCGAGGCCACGAGTGCATTCGTAGCGTGTTTTCAAGTTTGGGAAGACACTAGAAAATCTGGTGTCTTGTGACCGCTTTGGCTCCAAAGCGGTAGCGCGCTCGAAAGCACGGCCGAACCGCTGAAGCGGTGGAGCGAAAGCAAGGCGCGAAATCGCTAGCCTGCCCGTGGAAGCGACCGTCGGACCAGATTTCTTATTTAAAAGGCCCTAAGTCTTTCATTCATTACCCACTCCGAAAATAGAGTATTTGGGAGCATTTCAAGGCATTTCTTGGGGGAGAATCATTGTGGTAAGTTCTTCCATCTTCATTACCATTCCTTATTCCTAATCATCTTAGTACCCCTTTTCCTTAATTAGTTCATTAGTAATGGAAGATTAAAAGTGGGTTTTGATGGATTTTCTATCTAGGCTTATTAATGATGAAATTGATTGGGTTTATGCTAGATTATGATGTATCTATGGTTGTTAATCATATATTTTCCATTATTAGTGCTGAATTTTTAAATCAAAGAGTTAGGGTTTATACCCAAAATTGGGGGTTTTGCTTGAATTTTGAAATTAGGTGAATCCATGAGTTAAATTAGTAATTAGTTGTTGGGATATGATCACCTAGTGCTTAATTTAATATTTTACCCCTGAGTTTTCCGTTTTGACCTTGTGGGCCCCGTTTTTCCAAATTCTAGGGTTGGATTTGACCTAAATTGAATGAGAGCAATATTAGTATTGGTCTTCAAGATTTCTAATCTAGATTTCGAATATGCCTAGACTTTTTTGATATTGAGGCTCGGCCAGGATATGGCAAGGCTAAAAGGTAATGATTGGTGTTTGTTGTTCGGCCGTCCGGGTAGGTTATAGCTTACCCTTGGTGAGACTTCGTGTAGCGAAGCATATATTTAGATGATATTTTCGGAGAAAGCATGCAAACCTTCGGGTATGAAGTTGGGTTGGACATTGTCTTAGGTTGGCCCGTGTTGCGTGATTGAGGCTAGCCACCCCGTTGTGTTGTAACTTGATTGTTCTATTGTGTTGGCTTGATGCCACGTGCTGTTAGTAGATATTGAAATCTGTTGTTCCTTCTTAATTGTGATATTGTAGTATCTTACGGGTTGACGTTGATACGAGGATAGAGTTCTATATGACTTGTGTAGTCTTTTATGATATTGTTGGCGTACCCATGTTGGTACTTGTGATACTGATATATTATTAGCGTACCTATGTTGGTACTTGTTACACTGATACATTGTTGGCGTACCCATTGTTGGTACTTGTGCTATTGATCTAATTATTGATGTTGATACATGCATTGCACGCACTCTCATGAGATACTGTTGATACATTGTTGGTACTTGACGAAACACTGTGATGAGCTAGGCTGGATTTTTAAATGAGAGTGACGTGAGAGTCCGATATTCGATGTTAGTCCCGGAATCGTGGATTGAGTGAGTGCATGGATTTCGCGGGTCCTCCAGGATGGTGCCGGTGAGAACACCCTCTCCCTTCCCTCCCCCCCTCCCCCCGTGGGCAAAGATCCGAGACGAGTGGTACTTAGACTTCGAGAGTCACCTTGGGTTGTGCTACCGATACGTCGATACTTCCGTCTAGAGTACATGTGTACACAACATTGCTTGTGTTACACCTCGAAAATTTTCTGTCGTTGTGTCGTAAATAGACTAACGTAAGCTTAAGGTGAACATAAGGCTCTTATAATTATAAGAAGGCTATTTGGTGGCTTTAAAGTGCATACGATAAGATTTTGAAGTTATATGAATTAGTGAAACTAAGTTCGTCAAAGGAAAGTGAAGTATAAGTTGAGTTTGGGAAAGATATTGCAAACTATCGAGTTAAGGATTGATTGGTAATGCCTTGGAGAGGAGTTATGAGGATATTTAGATTGTTAATAAAGGTTAAACAAGTGTTAAGAAGGTCCCATAAGGATTAGAGATCAAACGAAACGACGAGAACAAGTTCGGGAAGAAGGTAGGTTATAAGACCATTTATACGGTCCGTATAATGGTCCGTATAACTGTTACAGTGAAAGGCCATCACTGATGGAGTTATATGGTCACTTATACGGACCGTATAAGGGTCCGTATAATCCCATCGGGCTGAGTTAATTTCCAAGTATAAATATAAGTTCTAAGTTCTAATTTTTCCATCTTCTCCACTCCTCTCAAGAACTCTAGAATATTCCAACATCTTATTAACACAAATTCAAGGGAGAACAAAGATCAAATACCAATAATCAAAGGGAAATCAAGTGTATGGGTGTTCATTAGGGTTAATGGAAGATAGAAATTCCTTTGGAATTGAAGTTAGGGTTTTCTTCAAGTGAAGTATCTTCATCCAAAGTTCATTCCTACATAATAAAAGGTGAGTTTTATGTCTATTTCATGTTATTAAGAATATTGAGTGGTTGAAAGACTTGGATTATGGAAGAAAGTGGAGTATGAAGTTTAAATATGGAAATAGTGGTATTCTTGAATAGTAACTTGACTTGAATCATAGTTCTTGATACATCATGAATGTAATCATGTTATGAATGATATTAAGGATGTTGTAGAAGAATTATGTGTGAATGAATATGATGTTGTGTCACAATCATGGTTATGGATGACTTTGAAAGGGGATTTTGAGAATTGAATAATGTCTAGCTTGGTGAAGTTTATGGATTATGATATGTGGGTGTTGTTATTGAAGTTTAGGAGTTGTTTATTTTATGGAGGAAGTTGTTGAAACAAAGGAGATGTTGCCCAATTTTCGTTAGCTCTTAGTCGAGACCTAAAGTATGATTCCGGTTATCTAACCTTAGTACGAATTCTCTTGAATGTAGAATAGTGAACTTGGAGGGAAGCGTTTAGTCGACAAGGTTAGATAGGCGTAAAGAGAGGCGTAAAGGTATGTAAGGTTATCCCTTCTTTCTAAGGCATGACTCTTATAACATGCTTTCCCCTACTTTTCCATGACTTTCTTACATCCCGAAAGCTACAAGTCTATGATTATTAAGAGCTTCTCCCGAGATAAAGATAGAGATGCATTATGATAATGATGATTCTATGTCTAGAGATTCTAAAGCTTATGAAAGGATGCTATTATGGGATTAATGATCTTGATGTATGATTTTCTCGATTGCTATTCATTATTGATAGTCTCACCTCATAATGCTAGTTCCTTCAAGGCGAGACATGATGATTATGATGGTTCCATAAGATAATCGGAGGTTACCGACCTTACGTCACTCTGATAGAGTTACAGCTTTTACTTGAGCTCTTATGCATGATTCATGTTGAGTGTATAATGATGATTACACCGTGCCTAGATGGTCGGGCAGCATCGCTAAGGCGGGCGGCTTATTACACTGTGTCTATATGGCATGGGCAGACACCACTAGTGGGCGGCGTGAAATGATTACCCCGGACGGGGGAGGCACGGATGTGGGCTAATGATGTTATTGATTAAGACGAATGTATGTGTATGTGATACGTTTTAAAGATAAAAATGAGCATGCATGATTCCGCCTCAAGAGGCAAGTAGTTGTAGTTATACTTTCTTCTTATGTTTTCTATAGTTCCTTATCATGTTATCATATATGTTTCATACTCGACATTGTTAATCTTCTTTCTTTGTGGGCGTTGTGTTCATGCCACATATAGACGAGGGAGGCGATCTGAGTTCATGAGCCTATCGGCGGCTTACACGAGCACTCCATACTCCGGAGGTGCTATTTATTGATATATTCTTTTGTGCACATATTTGGGGCATGGCGGGGTCTTGTCCCGTCCTTATGACTTCAGTACTTCAGTTAGAGGCTCGTAGATACTTATATGTGGGTTGTAGATGTTATGAGACTTCTTCAGTGTATATTTTGTATATCATTTTGTAGCCTCGTGGGCTTATGCATATATACATGTTTTGGGAGATTTAGAAATTGGTTTATGACAAGTTTTATGTTGGAATGATATATGTCCAGGTTAAGTATGATAGATAGCATGATGAGTGGTGCTCGGTAGCCAGCTCTGGGTACCCATCATGGCCCACTAGTTGGGTCGTGACAGCATGGCATTGCATTGCATTCATACATTACTGCATTCCATTGCATTGCATCATGGCTTATATTGAGATGATTTGGTGTTTTACTTGTGATGTTGGTTTCAGATTGGACATATTGAGACTTCACACAATTGGGTTTAGATGCTCTACTTAGGTGATGACGTGTTGGTCTGATTATGTTTGGCTTATACTTGTTGATTTATCTACGTATCTTGCTTTATTGTCCGGATTATGTTAGCTATACTTAGTCGGTCTATGATACCTACCAGTACTGTGGTTTTGTACTGATCTGCACTTGTTGCATTCTTTTATGAATGCAGAGTACCAGGTTGGGTCTTCCTCCGTCTCCCGTGGCTGATAATCGCCTTCAACTTAGCATCGAGTTTCCAGGGTGAGCACGAGTCGTTTGCCGCCTTGAAGACTCCTCTTATTATTATTATATCTTACGTTTCTACTCTGAGACATAGACAGATTGATGTATTATTATATTCCAGACTTGTATTATTTCATTTAGATGCTCTTTCATGACTTAGACCAGACCCTGGGATGTATTTTCCTTACTTTCACACCATTTCTATTATATATTATTGTGAGACTTACGTAATTATTCTTTTCCGCTTGCTTGATTTATTTATTCATGTCTTTACTTATTGTTGGGTTGAGAGTTCACTTACCGAGGTGGGAAAGGTAAGTGCCAGCACGACTTAGTCAAAATGGGTCGTGACACCATTCTATTGTGAAAGGGAGGAAAAGAAGGCTTAATCTTACTAGTATCCAAGATGGCTATGGCAACTAGATCAGTGGTGATGATAAAATTGCTGGCTATACAATTCTTTGAGAATCACTTTACTAAGGAAGATACTTTGATGGATGACAATGTCATGAACCATATCCCAAAGATCATTAGTGAGGAGGACAACACCATGTTACGGGCTCCACCTTCCGTGGATGAATTGAAAGCTATCATTTTCTCTATGAGCACTCATAGTGCCCCTGGACCAGATGGCTTTTCTGGTATATTCTATCATATTTGTTGGGATGTTATAAATGGGGATCTTATTCTCATGATTCTGGATTTTTTTGCTAACACCTTTTTACCTAAGTCCGTTACTCATACCTGCATCATCATAACACCTAAAATTGATTCTCCTCAGCACTTCTCTGAGCTCAGGCCAATTAGTCTTAGCAATTTCTCTAACAAAATTATCTCTAAGCTAATGAACTAGAGATTGACACCCCTTATGCAAAAGATCATCTCTCCCTACTAAACAGGTTTCATTAAAGGGAGGTCCATTTCAGAGAACATCATCTTGACTCAAGAAATGGTATATAACATTAATCAGTCTCATTAGCGTGGAAATATTGTTCTGAGAAAGTGGATTAGGATTTTCTGTGTTTGGTCATGAGAAGAATGAGATTTTCTAATCTCTAGATTGACAGAATCTGGCGACTCATTTCTAATGTCTGGTACTCCATCAACTTGAATGGTACTAGACATGGCTTCTTCAACTCCAACAGAGGACTAAAATAGGGAGACCCCTTATCCCCCCTCTCTTTGTTATTAGTGCTGAAATATTATCTAGAATTTTAACTAACCTTCCTAATGAAGGATTCATACCCTACTCTTGTGATAAAAAGGGGCCGATAATTACTCATTTATGTTATGCTGATGACACTATCTTGTTTTCCTCAGGTGATCTTCCTTCCCTCAATACAATAATGTCAAAACTGGATGCTTATGAAAAGATCTCTGGCCAAATGATCAACAGAAGGAAATCTGGATTCCTAGTGTCAACAAACTTCCCAGCTGACTGCATAAATGATGTTGAGAACATTACTGGATTCTCTCAACTCCAATTCCCTATGCAATACCTTAGTTGCCAATTTACAAAAGGTCAAACAAGATTGTATACTACAACAACATGGTTGCTAAGGTCTCTAACAGATTGCAAGGGTGGCAAAGTAAGTTACTATCCTTTGGAGGTAAAGCTACCCTTATCGAATATATCCTTTACTCTCTCCCTCTACACTTGTTATTTGTCTCCTATCCCCCTAAGAAGCTGTGCTTTCTCAAATTGAATCCATTATTGCTAATTTCTTTTGTGGTCAAGAAGACAGTAAAAGCAAGCAGCACTGGAAAGCTTAGGAAGATCTTTGTTTCCCCATCCTTGAGGGTGGTATTGGATTTAGATCTTTAAAAGATTTCTGTATCACTTCCTCTGCCAAGGCTTGGTGGAATTTTAGGACTAATCATAGTCTGTTGAGGGAATTTCTGGAAGCTAAGTATTGCAAAAGGGAACACCCAGTTCTCAGAGATTGGTCCTATGGTCAAACTCATCATATGGAAAAGGCTCATGGATATCAAAAAAGATGTTGAAAACATAATCCTATGGAAGGTTGGCAAAGGTAATATCTCGTTACTGGTGGGATAATTGGTCTGGTAAAGGTGCATTGGCTAAACTCATTAACTATCACAATGATCCAAAAAATACTAATGGAGATCCATTATAATTATGATGACTGGCCTATTTAGACTATTGATACCAAGGTGTTTTTTCTTGTAAGACTGCTTGGCATAAGCTAAGAATTCAAAGAGCTCACTCATTCAGTGCCTCCATGATCTGGCATAAGAAGCTCCCTTTCAAGATTTCCTTTTTTATCCTTAGATTGATTGAGAACAAAATCCATACTGATGTCGCAGTTAGAAGATTCAATGTAAAAATCCTTCTATATGTTGTTGTTGTTCTATCCACAAGGTAGAAAACACTTTTCATCCCTTTTGCCAAAGTGATATTTCCAAACAAATATGGTCCTTCTACAGTCAAAGTTGTGGCATTACCATCATACTTGGGGATATCAGGCAACTCTTCATGTCTTTTTGGCTGCTATCTACATACTAATAACGAGAATTCATGCCTCATTTATTCAATATCTACCTACCATTATCTCTGGGAAATATGGAGGAGTAGATGTAAAGCAACTTTTTGAGAATATTCAAATGTCTCCCAAATCCATTACTAGACAAAGTTTGCAATACAATAGTAATGCTTCTTAACCTGCCTTTTCTTTGGTTTTAATTTTCCTACTAACTGGTTTGAGTTGTGTAAATCCATTAAGATGGCCAAACAATTTGTTATCAGTAAGTTAATCAGGTGGCAGAAACAAGACAATAAATGGTTCAAACTCAATACAAATGGAAGCAGTAAAGGCAATCCAGGCAGAGCAGAAGGTGGAGGAATCATCAGAAATAGTGGGGGATCTTTTGTTGTGGCCTTTGCTGAAAACTACGGGACTTGTAGTAACAATGTAGCAGAGGCTAAAGCCATTCTTCAGGGCATCAAGATCTGCATCAACATGAAACTACCTAATGTAGTCATTGAGACTGACTCTCAAGTAATTATCGACATGATTAACAACAAAATAAAGCCGCATTGGCAGATTCACCACACCATTGATCACATTATCCAACTCTTAAACAAAGCAAATTTTGTTTTTGTTCATACTTACAGAGAGGGTAACAAAATTGTTGATCTCCTGGCTAACTATGGGAATCTATCCTTCACAATACCATCATGGACAATGTCAACCTTCTCCGGTTCTTCGCTAAAGCCTTGTTGAATGCTGAGAAGTAAGTGCATACCAAATTTGAGGTTCAAGCCAAGGAAAATTCATTTTGTTATTAATAATGCTTAATAAATATGTGCTAATTATGCTAACTAAGTATATAGCACACTTTTGTTCTTTCTTTCAAACTCCAACTGAGAAGGGGCTGCCTTCCAAAGCTGGGCTAATATTTTTGCTCAAAA